>NC_140944.1:128461107-128623607 GCF_014529385.1 Adiantum capillus-veneris
ACATGCATGGAGGAGGATTATTGGTGAATAAAGAAATATATACATGGTGGGACTAGTGTATGGACTATTCATGGACTTTTGCTCAATGAGCACATGGTGTTAAAATAATGAGTAAAAATAATAATAAAAATATGGAGGAGTTATGGATATGGAAAGATATTGGAATCATATGATATGGTCCCTCTTTGAATTATTTTGGGTGAAAGAGGAAAAGGTATGCAAGTAAATAATATAATAAACTTGACCAATGAGTAGAAATCAATTTTTTGTTTTCACGAGGTGAGGGTGAAAATGTGGGAGTGATTTGTATAAAGGAAAAATATAAGGTTAGAGTATGTACATATTGGCAAAAAATATACTTATGGTGTAAGAGGATGAAAGAAGGTGTACATATGTTTAATAAAACACACACCTAAGTAGAAATATTTAAATAAAATACCAAAATAATTATAAAAAATCCCTATATTTAGGCCATATTTACAATGAAATATTTACACACAAAGAGGCCATAATATACTTTTTTTTTTTTTAATTTTTTTTTGGCTCACCTAGCCCAGTGACTAGCTAGCTGAGGGTTTTTAAGAAGATATGGGAAAAGTCCCGTGACTCACGCACGCCTATATACAGTGAAATGGTAGGGATAGCCACAGTGTTTGGGTGATTTTGGTAGGGTGGAGTAACTTACTATGGCAATTATGGAGAGCCGAAAAACGGCTATCATTAGCCCCCCCCTTAGATAATGGTACATTCATGTACCATTTATTCGATCATACAACATGTATATTATGTAACGTCTGTCTTTGTCTGCTCTTATCTTTGAAGAACCTTTGTTGTATGATTAAAAAACCTTGTGTGATATAGAAGGTTCTCCGAGCCAATAGCAAGATGAAATGAAGTGACGGAGTAAACCTCATCCATTGAGAAAGTTTCCATAAGCATCCCCCAGGATCAAAGATCTTGAAATATCTTTCCCAAAGCGAGATATATGGTATGGAATCACTTACTGATTTCGGTTGAAGAAACTTGTAGATTTTACTGTTGTCCATCATTGCATTTATCACTATGAATGTGATATAAAAGATTGGTTGCTCTTCCTCCTGTGTAAAGTTGATGTATCTGCTACGATCTTCAAGAGCTTGTATGAGAAAATTCTTGAACTGTAGCTCATAAAATTCATACAACCTGGGTAGGCTCATCAACAAGTAAAAAATTCTATGACCTTTATGATTTAGGAAAGCTTGATCCATGCTTCCAGATGCTATCGGAAGATATTGCAAATAGTTTACCACATAAGTAGATAATAGATAAAGGTTTCTATTGCTTCCAATACATTGGAAGAGAATAGATTTTGGTACTGATTGATGAAATATCCACATGTAGCAATCAACAAGTTTTTCATCTATGATGAAGACTAGAAGCATCACAATGTGTGACCTCCATACACCAAAGAACCAAATGAAGAAGATTTGGAAACATCCGTTTATCACCAAATATTCATGTCCTCTTCCGCTTAAGAAGGTATGGTGTCCCCGATGAAAGGTATATGTGAAGAGAGGAGAAGTTGACCTTGAAGAGGTGAAACCCAATGTGAAGATGATTGGGGCTTCAAAAGCTTGGATTTTCTTGCTAAGAGATTGTCCCATGAATGAAGAGCGACCCACTAAAACACCATTGGAGAAAATGATACCCTTCTGACAGTTTCCTTTTATGGTTTTATTTTTTACTACTCTCCCTTGTTCTTCATCCCCTTCTAAGGCCCCCCTTTGGCAAGGTTGTAACTCCTCACTTTGTACCACTTCAAAGGTTGATGGATTACTGTTTGATTTTGTGAAAACTTTGGCTTCTTGCATGATCGGTTCCTCCATGCTTAACATACATGGGTCATACCAATGCTTTTCAACATCCTCAAACACTTCTTCAAGATTATCCTCACATGGATTCAACTCACACTCTTCTACTTTGTTTTGGAGTTGGCATTCCATGTACACAATCATCTCTTTATGATCAATGTGGTCTATGATCTCTCCACCTATGATTTCATCTTCTTCTTCACTCTCTTCTTTTAGACAAGATACACTCTTAGAACATTCCATAAGATCAAGGTTACCTTCAAGGTATTCATTTTCCATAGAGTCATGTTGCACAAAAGCTTCGTCTGCTCGGACTAGAAATTGATCCTCCGCCAAAAGGTTGGATGTATCCCTTATTGAATCATCAATGCCATTTGAGATATCTTGTGTCGATTTTTGCATGCTTGTGATAAAGGTAGAAGAAAGAGATTCCACATTTGAATCTTGGCCACACACTTTAGCACTTGAATAATCAGTTGGCATGTAAGTAACTTCTTCAACATTTGTCGGAGTAGAAGGAGACAAGTATGGCAAAGGAGATGACTCCTTGATAGAAACACTTTCATGATGGTTGGTTCTTCCAGCATGATGGAAACCATTTTTTATGTAGAAGTACTTGTGAAACTTCCTTCGGGCAATAGTGACCGCCTCTTCAAAGGTAGAGGGTCCACTACAAGTAACCTTAGTCTTTAGGAAAGGAGACAAACCCGAAATAAATTGATCCATTTTTACATAATCTGGAAATGTAGAACTAAATCCACATCCTTCCCATTGATGACAAAAAATATCCTCATAAGCATAGTAGACTTCACTATGTTGTTGAAGTCTCCGTAGTGAAGCCCATGCTTTCTCCGTTGTTGGAACTTTAGAGAATCTGGCCTTCAAAGCTTTGGAAATTTGGATATATCCATCTTCAATTTGAAAAGACATACTCCAAAACCATTTCTCAGCGTTGCCTCTAAGGCATAGCAATAGAAAATCCCTTTTTTCAATGTCATCCCTTTTACCAAGGATATGACAAACCATTCTAAAATCAGCAAGAAAATCATCAACATCTTCTTCTGGATTTCCGAAGAAGATTGGGATATCATCAAAGGTATAGCGTGTCATAGTCTCTCAATGCTAGAACCACACAAAGATTAGTTCCAAACAATCATCAACTAACTACACAAAGTTTTGAAAGGTCTTTCAACATGTATTCTAGATTCTTATGTGAAAATGTTTTTTTCCTTTCTTATGTTATGCATAATCCGAACCATATTCTAGATCAATTTTTGTTTCCTTGAAATTAAACTCGGTCATACATGTTTTCATGATTCATACAATCTACTTGATTATGCTGAAATTCAAGCATTCATGCAATACAACAACAATAAGCACAAAGTCAGTCCTCCGTGGGGGCACCAAAATTGAGGCGGTTCGGGGCGGGCAACAAGAGAGGCGACCTCTAAACACCCCTCAAGGCTCCCGTGCTGCTCAATTGGGGCTGGGGCAACCACAAGCACAACACAACAACAAACCCACAGCCAAACCCAAACAAGATAGGGGCACCACCTAGTTATGGTATGCGAACTAGGACGCAAGAGAGATTTTGGCACAACCAAGAAGATGCACCACACAACACACACAAGCAACCTCACACCAAGACACACATGAAATGGACCAGAGAGAGCTAGAGCAAAGGGAAGAGAGAGAGGAAAGGATCTTGCGTAATACCTTATTTGTGACTTGCAAATGGAGATGGTTCGTTATGATGCTATCGTAGAACTTGTACAAAACTCACTCAATGCTTAGTGATTGCTAAACATTGCCAAAACACACACACACACACTGTCTTAGGGTGTGGGAGACCTCTCACCACAATACCCTCTTACAATGGACAAAAAACTGGCAATGAAAAACACACTAAAACACTCTCTAAAATCAAGATCAATCGATAAAAACTCAAAATACACAAGTCACCTTGAATTCACCAAACCGTATTGCACAAATGGAAGGACGAAGATTTGAACGTCGAATCACGCCTTTGATGCACCAAACCTCAATTTATTGATGATGAAGGAGCATATACAATAGTGGTTTTGAGATTTGTGGAACTCACGCTCTCTCACTTGCAATGTGTAGCTTGAAGGCTTCTCTCACACCAAGAGTGAAGCTCACAAGTGGTTGCTACACCTAAGTCTCTCCTCACGCACAGAGTGTTGGGGTGCTATGTGAGATATTGGAGGTTGTTTTACAAGAAGGAGAGGGGCCTATTTATAGGTTGGAGACCCCTCATTAAGATTATTAGAAATCCTAATTTACAAGCTAACAAATCAAGATTATGATTTTTTTGAATATCAAAACATTGCGGGCCTTCTTTGTCTGCTTGAGTCATGGGTGTGGGCTCAAAAGAGAGCATTATTGATGGTAGATAAGGTGAAAGTAAGTAAGGAGAGAGAGAGAGAGAGAGAGAGAGAGAGAGAGAGAGAGAGAGTTACTATACACATGTCTTGAGGTGAGGTGTCTTTTATGATTAGGTCAATGGCTATTTTGTGTTAGTATGTTAGTGGTTAGTGTTAGTAATCACTAGAAAGTTAATGTTACATTTACAATGGGTAGAATGAGGTGGATGGTTGAAGTAAGATGGTTGAATGAAGTGAGAAAATCCTTGTGATGGTGAAGCTTGAAGAAGTTTTGGACTTACTTGTGTAGGTTCTCAAAATGACTATCGACCTTCTTCTTCGTCTTCCCTTCTTTACGCCACCGCCGCCAAGGTTGATTATCGCGATGAAAATGGTAATTCCGTTGATGATATCTCTTGATTTGCAGAGGTTAATCATGGTACACATGCTGAATTTATGTATATATATAAGGGGTAAGATGGAATTGTACTTTGGAAGTAATAGAGAGAGGCATAGAGATGGTGTATGTACATGGAGAGCTCATATGAGAGCTATGGGAGTAAGTGGGGAGGTTAATGGTGAAGAAGGTGAGAGAAACCATTGAAGGTGCAGGTTTGAGTGAGGGATTGAGAGAAATGTGTGTGTGTGTGTGTGTGTGTGTGTAGAAGTGTGGAAAGAGGTGAGAGAAGACTATGGGCTACTTGTGAAAAAAGTGGGCAGACTGGGGTCCACTCAAAAAATCATAGCTCACCGCTGGTAGCTCCAAAAATCATGAAAAAATTTGAGGTGATTATTCAAAGCGTGGGCTACATTTTCTCTTTTGACCACTGCTCCAAATTCGGAGTGGAGATAGGTGCCAAAATTCTCACCAAAAAGCCTATTTTTATGCTTGCAAAAGTCTTTTAGTGGACCCCTCCTTTGTTGAATTTGTACAATGCATCCAAGAGTGAGCCCCTCCTTTGTCATATCATAATACAAAGCATCCAAGTTGCCCTTGACACATGCATGGAGGAGGATTATTGGTGAATAAAGAAATATATACATGGTGGGACTAGTGTATGGACTATTCATGGACTTTTGCTCAATGAGCACATGGTGTTAAAATAATGAGTAAAAATAATAATAAAAATATGGAGGAGTTATGGATATGGAAAGATATTGGAATCATATGATATGGTCCCTCTTTGAATTATTTTGGGTGAAAGAGGAAAAGGTATGCAAGTAAATAATATAATAAACTTGACCAATGAGTAGAAATCAATTTTTTGTTTTCACGAGGTGAGGGTGAAAATGTGGGAGTGATTTGTATAAAGGAAAAATATAAGGTTAGAGTATGTACATATTGGCAAAAAATATACTTATGGTGTAAGAGGATGAAAGAAGGTGTACATATGTTTAATAAAACACACACCTAAGTAGAAATATTTAAATAAAATACCAAAATAATTATAAAAAATCCCTATATTTAGGCCATATTTACAATGAAATATTTACACACAAAGAGGCCATAATATACTTTTATTTTTTTTTATTTTTATTTTTTTTGGCTCACCTAGCCCAGTGACTAGCTAGCTGAGGGTTTTTAAGAAGATATGGGAAAAGTCCCGTGACTCACGCACGCCTATATACAGTGAAATGGTAGGGATAGCCACAGTGTTTGGGTGATTTTGGTAGGGTGGAGTAACTTACTATGGCAATTATGGAGAGCCGAAAAACGGCTATCAACGCTATGGAATCTGCTGTGGTCTGCTACTGCCAGGCTGATCTGCAACTACAAACGTTGGGCCTGATCTGCAATGCTAAAAAATGCTGGTCCTTGGTGGTTGAAAATGCTAGGTTGCCTATCGGGGGGCCTTGCTGAGAAGGTGCATTGTTGAACCCCTGGTCCCTGATGCCTCTTTTGCAAGATATTGCTAGTGCTAGGTTTCCTTATATATTACCTGAGTCAAATTGCCCTTCCCAGTTTCCCAACAAATTCACTTATTAATAATAAGTGAAAAATGGCTAAAATAAGCAAAATAGACTATTTGCACTGTAAAATGCTCCTGATGGGTACTGAATGGAATACTCATGATCATGGTGTGTGCAACTAGAGGATATGCATCTACCCTAAGTACCTGGACATGCATGGTTTGTGAATAGACTCACAAAAGTGCAAGAACACTTCCTAAGCTACGTTAACTAAACCCTTGTCGTGAAGTAGCTTGTCCATGTACACATAGGGTTAGATGTGCACGTGACAAGTACAATGTCTGGGTACAAAAGATAAAAAGTGGGCTGCTGGAATTATTTTTGTTCAAAAATCCCAACCTGCTAGATGGTTGATCCGATGCAAAAATGTTGGCTAACCTGATGCAAAAACGTTGACTGATATGGTGCAATAATACTGGCAGATTTGATTCAAAAACGCCGGCTGATATGGTGCAATAATGCTAGCTGATCTGATTCAAAACTGCCGACTAAGATGATGCAAAAATGCTGGCTAAGGTGGTGCAAAAACACTAATGTTGAAGTTGTTGGTGGCGATGGAAAAGTTGATGGATGCTAAGGGAAAACGCTAGGGTACTATGGGGTACTGGGTACTGATCTTCTGATGCTCCGAATGGGGACCAAGGGGTTGCTTATATAGGTTCTTTTGCAATTTTCCCTACCTTCTTTTTATAAATGTCATGCCAAAGTCACTTATTAATAAATGACTTCAGTGACTATTCATATGCCTATATGCTGAAGTGACTATATTGTGCAAGTGGGGGTATGCAACTATGACTTGCCTGATCATGCATGTCCTTCTAGAGGCTCACAAAGTTCTAGGCTAGATCCTAAGCTAACTAAGACGATCAATGCTGACCTATAGCAGTAGCTTGTCCACGTGGCTCTTGTTCTCTTTGCATCCATGTAGCTCCCCCCCCCCCCCCCCCCCCCCCCCCCACCTTTTAGGTTTGCCAAGTTCCCTATGGGCTTCTATTTCCCCTCTTTTGACTTTTTCTCTCCATGTATGTCAGTAAACGGAAGGGTTTAAGGATTTTGACTTGAATCGAGTAATTCGCACAAACACAAGGTCACTTTACTTCATTTGAGTATTAGGTGCAACAAAATTGAAATGGTGACAAAATCTAGACTTTACATTCCTAGAAATATTTACTTCTTTCCTTTCTTGAATGTCTTCTACTTAGCATGAATGATGGTCCCTTTTATTGGGCTGATGCCAAGAACGCAAGCTAAGGGCTAGATTTGATGTAGGTGATAACCTGCATGAGATCGGTTGATTTCTTCAAGACTGATATAGAGGATGGTTATGGGCTAATCCTAAGGCTGCCAAGAATGCAAGCTAAGGGCTAGATCTGATGTAGGCAATAGCCTGCCTCTACTGAAAATGCAAAATGTGGATTGGATTATGGTTATGGTGTATGAGCTGCCCTAGATTGGAGAGATGTTTGGTAAAGCAGCCTATGGATTCATGATCTGCCGATCTAGCTGTGCAGCAAGGATCTGCTGCGGGAAGGTGAGATTTGGAAGGTTCGAGGGCTGCAATACGGAGTCTAGATGCTGAAAACTGAAAACACTGATGCATATACTGGTTCTGTCGGCCGAGGAACTGCAAAATGCTAGGCTGAATTGATGTCTAAAAACATTAGGGCTGATCTTCTATAAAACACTAAGAAATCTGATGTTGCCAGGCTGATCTGCAACTGTAAACACTGGTCCTTGGTGGCTGAAAACGCTAGGTTGCTTGCCGGGGGGTCTTACTGAGAAGTTGCATTGTTAAACCCTTATCCCTGCTGCCTCTTCTGCCAGATATTGCTAGCTCTAGGTTTCCTTATATATTACCTCTGTCAAATTGCCCTACCCAGTTTCCCAACAAAGTCACTAATTAATAATAAGTGAAAAATGGCTTAAATAAGGAAAATAGGCTATTTGCACTATAAAATGCTCCTGATGGGTACTTTCTGGAATATTGATGATCATGCTGTGTGCAGCCAGAGGATATGCATCTACTCTAAGTGCCTGGACATGCACGGTCTGCGAATAGACTCACAAAAGTGCCAGAACACTTCCTAAGCTACACTAATTGAACCCTTGTCATGAAGTAGCTTGTCCACATACACATAGGGTTCGATGTGGACGTGACAAGTACAATGTCTAGGTACAAAAGATAAAAGGTGGGGTGCTGGAAAAATTTATATATTCAAAAATCACAACCTGCTAGATGGTTGATCTAATGCAAAAATGTTGACTCATCTGATGCAAAAACGTAGACTGATATGGTGCAATAATGCTGGCGGATCTGATTCAAAAACGTGCGACTGATATGGTGCAATAACGCTAGCTGACCTAATTCAAAAACATTGGCTGATCTGATGCAAAAACGTTGGCTAATGTGGTGCAAAAATGCTAATGTTGAATTTCTTACCACTCCTTTTGAGCACGTCTATCAGGCACTTTTCTATTAAAATTTTAGTTGTTTACTGCCCAAAAGTTGGTCAAAATGTTGTCAAAAAAGCTGATATAATGCAAATTTGACCAAAAAATGAAAAATGAGCATAGTTAGAGCAAATAAGTTGCACATTTGACAAAACTTCACCAATGTGTCTAGGAAAACTATAGGCACTAGGCCAAACTAATTCAAGTTAATTCTAGGTCAAATGTATATGGATCATGATCCATGTTACAACACATTTTGGACCCAGGGCAGTCACTTATCAAAAGACCCCTATATCACGTGCGTTCAAGAGGTAATTAACAATACCCCAATATACATACTAACACTGTGAGCCTATTTAAAAAACCCCCACCCCCCTCTATATGTATACATTTTTATACATTTTGGTCTTTTAATAATCCTCTCCGGTTAACTCACGTGATATCATACACATTCTAAAAAGTGACCGCCCCGGGATTTTGGAGTGCTCTTTACACATTTCATTTAGCATAATAACGGGATGCTATGGGTGAAAAATTTTGGGATTTGGATCATCGGTTTGGATTCTAAGCCAAATTTTGTAAATTTTTTGCGAACATAGAGAATTTGGGCATTCTCACAAGGGTTTTAATTTTCAAATGGCTTGAAACTTTAGGGTCAGTCTTTAGATAGCATGTGGGACATGATGACTTGGTTGTGGCCTTAAAATCATGAAAGGTACATGGATCGCAATCCATGAAAAGGTACATGGATTGCAATCCATGTTGTATCACAATTTGGGATGAGACTTGGTGGGCATGGTCCTATAGCCTATCCTAGCACACTGGTGGAATATTTACAAATTCAAACTTAAATTTCACTTAGCTAACCCAAATTCTTAGTCTATTGCCTAGTTTACTTGGCTTTGACGATATCTATTTTTTGGATTCCACTTTGGTTGATTCTTGTGGGTAGCTAGTGGGTATTGTGTTTTGTGATTTTGATGCTTGTAGAATGATTATCACCTTCATTTATTCATGTCCCTCAAGTTCCAATGTTATCTGACTTTGATTGACGTTTTTGGCATGGTTGCCAAGTTTTACACTTCTTGGATGCATTTCTTGGCTTCTCTTTGAAACTTTAAGCATTCAATCATTTCCAACTTTATGACTTAAGGTCTTCTCCCCCAAAATCCTAACTTCTGCACTCTCGATCTCTGAAGCTGCTAATATCTTGGAAGTTAAGAAACTCTTCACCATTTCCTTCAACACTTGATGACTTTCAAACTTGCATACACTTTGGACCCAAAAGTTACCAATTTTGTATATGGGGGACATGGATCGTGAACCATGTTCAGAGCTTGATTTCTACCAAACGTGAGGGGTAACATCTAGAAATGTTCCCTACGTCCTTGGTATAAACTTTTGGGGTGTCGATCATTTTTTCTTGGTCTAGGTCAAAATGACCATTTGTACACAAAAAATTTAAGAATTTAGGGTTTTTTGGTCTTTAGGTGTCCATTTTGGCCCAAACTTGAGGGTTGACTTTTCCATACCTGATATAGTTGTAGACCACTTTTGGCATGATTCTAACATGTTGGGAGACATGGATCACGATCCATGTTTGGCAAGATCTTTGAACTGTCTTTGCACAAGTGGAAAAGTGTTGTGTGAGGAAAGCTGCAAGAGAAATTGTTTTGGATATGAGGTTGGGGAACATCGATCGCAATCCATGTTCCACCCCCAAATCTGAGTACATGATTGTATGTCTAGGAAGCCCTTGTCTTGGGGAGTCTACTAAATTCTTTTTCTTTTTTAAATTTGAGTTTCTTTGCCCCCTCTATCCACCTGTGACAATTTGCACAAATCTTGTCTTTGATTTGATCTATGTGACTAATCTATTGTTTTTTGTGATGTGTGGCCTTCATACATTTGTTGAGCAATGCTAGATGAAAATACCTATCAAATCTGGTGCCTTGTGGTGGCTCCAAGTCTTTGTAGTGAGCCAAAACCCATGCAAGCTCTAGGTATTAAAAAAAGGATCTCTCTCTCTCTCTCTCTCTCTCTCTCTAGATCTAGTAAGTGTAAATGAGGTCTGATTTGTCCATTTTCCTATAAGCATCCGACTTACTCTGAGTCTCAAGTGCACACTTACCTTCTTTGCCACGATTGCTCATGGCATATCACTTGCGGTTCAAACACCTCGTCACTTGGACATTAGGGCATTGATAGCCCTTGATTCTATGAATCTAATCCATTGAAAGTTGGCCAAAAGTTTGACTTGTATCAAATCTTTTCAAGCTTGACATGCTTTAATCTCTTGCTTTATTGATTACGTGTTTGCTTTGAAAATCTAATTTTGTCTCTCTAGCTTCATTTTATTAAACTTTTATTCTTATTAGCTAAAAATTGAAGAAAATTACAAAAAATAATGAATTCCATCTAGCCCTTCCTCACTGACTGGAACTACCAATTCACATTTGCTAGTTCTAACTAAGAACTCCTTCAATCTGTTAGCTTGTTAGTTTGTTAGTTCTAACTAAGGATTTTCTCGATTTCTTAGCTTGTTAGTTTGTTAGTTCTAACTAAGGATTTTCTCTATTTCTACATGTTTTGGTTTTGTTTCTTTGTTAGCTGATTTTTTGATGATTTTCAGTTTTGGTTTTTGTGTTTCCAGCATTGATTGCATGATTTGCACCAAATTCTTAGAAGCTTCAAGCTTTGCAGCTTCCATGTTAGGCGCTGGATAGTTTTTACATTTTGTTTCTAGTGTTTGAATTTATTTCAATCCTACTTGGAAGACTTCCAAGGCTGCATTGATGGGCTCATATGCTTTATCTACCAACACCAATCCTCTTGATTTTGGTTTTTATTCCCTGAGGGGTTTAATGTCATTGATTGGGCTATTTTCTCAACCATTTTTTGAAATTTCTCTTCGACTACCCTTCATTGTTTTTGTCTTCTAAGCCCATAACATCTACATCTCTCTTTCTTGGAGTCTCTCAAAGGATTTTTGTTTGTATTAGATTAGCTTGCACTATTTTTCTTCTCCTGCTTGGTCTGTGCTCTGGTAACTACCTGAACTAGAACTGTGGGGTCACTATTTGAGGAGCTTCTTAGCATTGCTTGTACTACATTTATGGCTAATTTTTCCTTTGCTCATCGGATTTTTACGACATCCACCATCAAGAAAATGCTCACTTTTTCTATTGCATTGTACGCAATAAGCCTCAATTGGTCTAGCATTCTAATCTAGATTTGGACAATCATTTTAACAATGGTCATCCAAGCCATGGTTACGAAAATTTGTTGTTCTTGATTTAGGCATTTGTAATAAAGTAAACCGGTGCTACCTCTATAGGTGCTTGATAAATTTGGTCTACCATGGAATGAGCTGATTGAGTATACCACTTGTCTTCTACTCCCGCGATTGATGAACTAGCTTCCTTATAGTGGGTAACTGGTACTAAAGTATACTCATCCACCTGTCCTTTAGAAAGCATATACTTCACTAGCATAACAATATTTCTTGATAGAGGTAGTTGCTGATATAGTACTGGCTATGATCTCTCCATAGCCATAGATGATTTCTACATCAGCTTGTTTTAGGTGGATATCTGTACATTGGTTGTCCCTACTATCTCATGGGTATGTATTGGACATTTTCGTCATACTTGGGCTTGTAATAGCACTCATTTGTTTCATGGTTTATTCATTTTTCCTCAATTGGACACCACTTCAATGGTCTAGGGTTTCCCATATGTGGCCCTTGTGGTGGACCCGGGCCTCGGCCGTTGCATCAACATCCTTTACATGTTTCTCATCATATCATTCATGCATTTAAGCATGTCTTGATAGCATTTACAAGAGCTACCACAGTT
Source organism: Adiantum capillus-veneris (assembly GCF_014529385.1). Taxonomy (NCBI): domain Eukaryota; kingdom Viridiplantae; phylum Streptophyta; class Polypodiopsida; order Polypodiales; family Pteridaceae; genus Adiantum; species Adiantum capillus-veneris. The sequence goes on from NC_140944.1 coordinate 128,473,621, forward strand.
GGCTCTACCTCTGATGGCACAATCAATGTGGTATTTTCTTTGGCTGTCCTTAATAGGGATTTCTTAATTGAATATTTCAAAAGTATCTTCTCAGTCTATTGCATCCATACTTCATGCTTCCCAAGTTGTAGGCTTCTTGATATACATAATTTCATGCAACTCTTTGCTGAGTAAACCTTCTAGGAATAACGAGACAAGTCTTTCCTTGATTAAAATTTCCAACTCCGAAAATTGTTAATGTATTGTCTCATTTGACTCAAAAAATCTCTCACAAGTTCGCATTGTCTTTGTTTGAAGTTATAGATTTGTGCTATCATGCTATGTTTAGTTCCCTATTTTGAACAAGCAGCAACAAATCTTATAGCCAATGTCTGTAGATCAATGATGGATCTAGGAGGTGTGGTCTAGAACCAAGTTAGGGAGCTACCTTCCAAAGTCATTCCAAACCTCTCAAGCTAAGTGCAGAAGTCCGTTGTTGACTAAGATATTGCGGAAAACATGTGTTGACTAGATATTATATGTTGAGGATGAATATTGTTGGGTTTGAAGTTGGAATGATGACTTTGAATATTACTGACTTTGAATATTACTGACTCTAACCAAAATTGAGTCTGATTTTTGCTAAGTCTGATTAATTATTGACTCTGATTATTGTCTGATGTTTACTGACTCAATTTATTTATTGAGTCAAAACATTGCTGGGTCAAAATATTTGCTGAGTCGGATTTCTGCTCAGTTAATATCTCAATCAACATCCATTATGTGCTTCACTCTCAAGAACTGCTCAAGCTTGCTAAATGGTCATATGGATGCCCTGATCCATTGTATTGTTTGATCCATTTTTTAAAGTCAATTGGATTGACCCTACAATTGTTCTCAACACCGATTTTCCTAGTTGGTGCCTCTCCAACTAAGCCTTCAAACCAGTTGCTTGGTAGGTGTGACTCATGTGGACCTCTTCTTGTCCTAGTGTAACCTGATCTTCTTGTCCTAGTGTCACCTCTTCTTGTCCTAGTGTCACATGATCTTCTTTGGTTAATGGTGGTTTCCACATCTTGTTGCCAATTCTCATCATTGAGGTGGGTTGTACTACCTTTTTGGTTGGCCATACTACCAAAATGCTCTCTTGGTTGGTCCCGGGTTTTGTTTTGTTTCAGGTCGCATACCCATGATGATTTTCCGGATTGAGTAGCCCTGGTATTTTTTCTTTTCAGCCTCCTTCGGATTCATCTTAACAAAGTTTTTGTTATAGCAATCCCTGAAGAGATGGACAGGAAGGTCCTCTAGGCCTTTCTCCATTATCTTGAAAATATACATTACTTTCAAGGGTGTCAATTGCCATCATTAGCATAATTTGTCCATATTCAATCTATAACATTATTGTCCTCCGAGCAATAAACACCAAGCCATGGGCTATTAGTAGGTATGTGGTTTAGAGGTTTAGCATCAATTTGGTTGTTCCCTTCTAATTCTAACAGTGGTGGTCTCTCCTTAGTGGTCATGTATGGAATCAAAGTGTCGGCTTCCAAACCCCATCGATCCACAGTGTTAGGGTTTTGAATTTTGATTGCACTCCATTTTGGTCCATGTAGAAGGTATATTACTTGTGAGATCTAGCCTCTTCTTTGAACTCAATTGTATGATCATTTACTTTCACCACATACCCCTCGCTAGGATCCATGTAAATATGAGCCCCATGCTTGTTAATCTTGTAGAAAGTCAAAATGTGCTTGAACCTAAGAGAGGTTCTAGTCCTTTATTGAGTCGAGAAGGAAGATATCTTGGAACTTGATTTGGACTAAGTGTCAAGCACTTCTTCCCCTATAGTCTTTAATAGCCTCCCATGGTTTATGCTCTCATGTGTAGATACTCTACTCATAGTGTCTCTATTAGGACCCTAATTTTCTACGATACGGCCTGAGCTTAGGTACGTAAAGACTCAAAATATTCAATGGAAATAAGTTCTTGAACTTCAGTACGATTACCAACCCGTTTCTATTGTTGTAAATCCAATCTAACAGTTTTCCAAGCTAGATATCAATCACTCCCATACAATCAAGGGTAATAAAGTCAATCTATTGATCAACAAGCATCTACAAGGACTCTTAATCATATTTTTAGCTCAAGTCGTGTCAAAGTACTCACGAAGTCAATCTTCAATCTTCAAATTCAAAAAAGTCAATTTTGAGTAGGAAACAATATCCAAATGACTTAAAACTTTCTAGGCTAATTCTGTAAGGTGTTTATCAACCATGTGAAACAAAAAAAAGTCAAAAAAGGACTCTTTGGCTAGCAAGAGATAATAAGCACGCTTATTATTTATTGGGTCAAAAGAGATCATTTTCCACTTTGTTGGTCCACATTGGTTAATCATGTATCTAATAAGTCTTGAACGAGGTTGTGTCAATTTTTGGTCAATTTGATCCAATTTTCAAAAAAATTTGATCTGGTAGTTTAAATTTCAATTCAAGTGGTCATGCAAGTCAATCGATGTCCAAATTACTTAAAACTTCTCCCAAGCACTCATTACTACTCTAGACTCAACATACCATATCCCTTAAGAGTGATGCAAAGCCTCACAGAAAACATCCCTATACATACAATGAAACTTTTGCCAAAGAGATCAAGGAGAATATAGATAAGCGTAAAGAAAAAAAATTTATCTACAAGATTGAGCACATAGATTGGGTGTTGAAAATTGTGGTAGTGCCCAACAAAAATGGAAAATTGCACGTATGTGTAAATCTCAAACAGATAAACACAACTACTATCAAAGATAACTATCTCCTCCCAATTATTGATCATGTGATTGAGAGAGTTGCATGCAAAAAAGATTACAAATTTTTTGATGGATTTTCAATCTACAACCATCTTGCAATAAATCTTGGGGATTAGTATAAGACAACCTTTGCAGCAAAATGGGTCATATTTTCTTATCGAGTTATGCCTTTGGGCTTGACCAATGTACTTGTCACATTCCAAACATTCACGAGTCATGCTTTTAAGGAATATCTAAGATGATTCTTAGAGAGCTATATAAATGACTTGTGCATGCATTTTCTCATGAGACATAATCACATAGAAATGGAAAACCTATCGCATCTAATTAAACTTGGAGAAATGATTTTTTATGGTAATGCAAGGAAAGATTCTAGGGCTTATTGTGTCCAAGAATGGCATTTCTATGGATCTTGAGAAGATTCATCAAGTGATTGTTTCTCTACCAAGTCCAACAAAAGTTAGGAGGTACAAGCCTTTATGGGCCATTGCAAATGCTATAGGAGATTCATCTGTATGTATGCAATCATTGGAAAACATGTATACTCTCTTATCAAAACAAAATTTGAGTGGATGGATGAATGTGAAGAAGCATGATTCTAGCTATTGAAGAAGAGACCGATTTCTACTCCAATTTTGAAAGCTCTTGATTGATCAAAAATCTTTCATCCACGTCAATGCATTAGTTTATGCTATAGGGTGCATTTTAGTGCAACCTTGAGAGAACAACATAAATTTTTCCATATGTTACTCGAGGAGACAACTTATAATGTAGAAAAGAATTTTATGGCCTCAAAGAGAGAAGGGCTAGGAATGGTGTATGATAGAGAGAAGTTCATACAATACCTTCTTGTAGATAAGTTTGTGCTCTTTGTGTATCATTAAGCACTATTAAACTTGGTGAACAAACCTTGCAGTACAGGATGTATTGTTCCATGGCTCATTGTATTACTTAACTTTGATTTCATAGTAATAGTCAAGAAAGGAACCACACATTAGAGGTTTGACCATCTATCAAGATTGACTCATGAAGAAGCACCAATCCGAGTTGATGAATTGCCGGATTCTTATCTTTTCAAAATTAAGATGGTGCCAAGGTGGAGTGAAATGGCATACCTCTTCTAATCATTGGATAGCCATCAATCATTGAGCAAATGCAAACACTAGTGCTAATAGCTAGAAGGCTATACAAGCAAGGAAATGACGGTATATTGAGGCTGTGTCTCGGGGGGTTCACTATATGTAAACCACCTATACAACGTGTGTTCAAAGGGTATTAAAAAAACCCCTTATCTGTGAATCTTGAACTAATAAAACAACCCCTTATCTGTGAATCTTGAACTAATAAAACAACCCCTCGTTCTTTATGAACTTACGGTTTTTTTTGCCAAAGTGCAATAAAAAACCCCTTGTTTAAAAATATTTATGTAAATTTATCCAAATTTTTTGAATTAAAAAAACCCTCTTGTTGAACTCTCATGGTATACTTACATACATAGAGGTGGACCCCCCGTGGGCTATGTATAGAGCCTTTTGAGAGAAACATGAACTTAAGCCAAACTCATGTGCAAAACATGGTAATTCTTAATAGAGACTAATGAGACCTCGTCTATCCTAGCCTAGAATGCAGAGAGGTGCTCATGACTACATTAGTTCATGCAAAATTTGTGCAACTAAGGCACATGTAGAATATGCGACATTGTTTAGAGTAACAATCGCACCTAAGTGGAGATCTTACATTGTGTATTTCTTGACAAAGCGAGAGCGAGAATTAAATCCATTCAAATTAGAGTTGAAAGCTACATGTTAATTGATGATTACCTCTACAACAAAGGAAAGGACAATCAATTGTAGATTTGTACCACGAAAGGTGAATACATTTCAAATCTTGAGCAAGCTCATGCTAGACACGAGGCTACTAGTGGAAAAGAGGCTACCAGTAGCCATGTCAATGCCTGAGAAGATCCATGAGGCAATAGAAGGGAAGAAGCGAGCCTAGGATAATCATACACAAGCTGAAGAGGAAGCTAGGTTGTAGGTTTAAAGTACAAATCATGCAAAAACAACTTTCATATGATGGCACAAATTGCATTATCACCTCCTCAAATAAAATAAATTTAGACAAAGAAAAATTGGCTTAGAGGTGTGAATGTGAGTATCTGACTATAGCTTCTAGATGGATCAACAGAGTGAGCCCTTACAAGTAGACAGTAGAGCTTGAGCCAATTCCCTCAAGTACTTGACATACATGAAGATGTCAAATGTACCATTGAAAACCAATCAAATAGAGCTCAAATATACAAATTGAGGGAAGATGGTCAGTTTAGGTCAAGTAAATTAGTCAATCAACATAGACGACCATCAATGCCCACATCAATTTCATGTCATGGAGAATACAGATAAGTTAACAAAGTAGTCATCCTAGGTGTTTCCTAGATGCACACATACAAGGTAGTTCTGGATTGGCAACATGATACTTTAAAGTCAAACTGAATGAAACATCTCTTGTCACTCCTTTGGCACAAAGTGATCACATGTAGGAAGTATATCACATTGTTACAGAATTGCAAACAACCAGTAATGATGTCTCAACTTGCACGACAATTCAATGGAGAAACCACATGATAGGTATGTGTGAAAAAATTCATTATGGAAAAAAAATTAAGAAAATATGGATATCCAGGTCAAAAAATCCAAAGTGGCACCTCAACCAAAGAAACAACATGTACCATCAACCTCTCAACAACCTCAATGTAGTGATACTTGGAAGTGGTAGCCCAGACAACTACAAACACCTAAAGCAAGCCAGCCCAAGTATCAATGGATACCAAAGCACAAACAATCCCACCAACCCCAAACGACCAAGACAACGGAGACCAAAGAAACAAACTCAATGACCAGCTCAATAGTCTCTATAAATAAAGTATAAGTGGATACTAAAGAAGCCAAAATCCATTGACAATATGCCAATGGTACTCAACAAACAAATAATCAAAGAAAAATAACACCATCTTCAAATAATTTTGTTTGGACTACATAGTATAGATGGATCCTCATCAGCAAAAACCAGTGAACAATCAATTTAGTACCCACATCTTGCACATCATATGGTTACCCCACGCATCTCTTCCATTGGCATACTAGGGCCACATTAGATAGCCTTGCATACACATGATGCTCTAGCCCATGCACATTGCAAAAACCTTCAGCATCATTTTGTGGTTCTAAGTGTTTCCATAGGCTCCACGTACCTAGATGTCATAAAATATAATATCTAATATCTAACCAACCCAAATGATTTTCTCATATTAAATTGATCACTTAATGTGGGAGAATAAACGGGAACAAGTGTTAAGATATAGACATGTGCTTATAGATCTATCTCAACACGGGGCCAATGGTAAAGGGGCCCAAATGAGAGATGGTCTATCAAAGAGCAAGGCTAACAAATGGAGCATAAGACCTTAGGGTTAGATTCATTGAAGACCTCCAATAATGTGTGTAAAAGGTCTTTGACCTTAGGTAAGCTAGGGCTGGGCTTGAGGCGCGGGAACCCGACCCAGCTCGAGGTGCTTGTCCTGCTTGTCATGCTTGATGACTAAGGTGCTTGAGGTGCTTGAGATGATTGAGGTGCTTAATTATTGAGATGCTTGAGGTGCTTGACATGATTGAGATGCTAGGGTTGCACTTGAGGTGAGAACCCAACCCAAGCTTAAAGTGCCTATGAGCCAAGCTTGTGGTGGGAACTGGGCCTATGCACGAGGGGCTTGAGGTGTCAAAAATTCAAAGATTCAATCCCTACAAGGAGGGGGCAAGCCCTACATGAAGGGGTATGAGAGAGAACACCCACACACTCACACAAGGCATGCATGGTACAAAGAAAGCAAAAGGGACACTTGTCAAGTTCCTCCTCATGTTTCCCTCATGGTGTGCCTGAAGCCTATTGGTTGGCCACCCAAGGGGTCCAATAATAATTTAGGAGACTTAATTAATTGATTTAGCATTTATCTAGCCCTCTGTCTCAAAGGGGAAAGGGGGACACTTGTCTCAAGGCTACCCTTGCTGCTTGTAATGCCTCCTGCTTGTGATTGGCTAGGCTTGGAGGGGTCCAATGAGCTTCAAGCATGAGCTACAAGGGGGGTTCGACCCAAGCAAGCTAAGGGGTTGCTTAGGGGGTATACTCACCCACACACACTCACAAACACTCTCATTGTGTGCTATGCAAAGTGCAAGAGCTCCCTCTCCTTCTCCAAGCAAGTAGAGGTTGAGAGCCTACACCAACACTCTTGGATATGGAGTGCAAATCCAACCAAGAGCCATGCTTCAATACTTAAGCTTGCCATCTCCTTCTTATTCATTACTATGCTATTATGTATGCTAGCAATAAGAGTTATGATAAATGAGGAACTAATTCTTTCTCCTACGAAATGTTTCTTCTTCCTCTTCCCTACCCTCATTCCCTGCTAGCTCTCTCCACCTTCGAAGGTGTTTGAGGTCTTGGGACTGAGGCTTGGGATAGTTAAAGATTTCTTCAAGTTTATGTTATGTTTGTAATGCATGAAGCTTTCCATCTTCATTGCATCACCTAGGTCACAAGGAACACAAAGATTGTATTGTAACAAGTCTCTCTTAATGGGAGAAATCATAATACAAATGCCTATTGGAGGGGGGACCTACTCCACATAAATCCAGTCCTCAACTGTTGTCATGTTCTCTAACTTCTCTCTCTTGCAAAAGTATTGTTCATGCCAAGTTAACTAATTGCTATGATTATGTTGCTATCTTCAACTATGTTCACCCGCTATGCTCACAAAGTCATTTCTCAAAAGTACTTTCATTAATTTCCGCTACTCTCAAGTTAAATAGGCCAATTCCATTACATAGAAATTGCTTGGGTCTCTTGAGGTAAATGAGGTTGTTGGCCCAACATTGGTTGAGGCTTGTCCCGTCCTTGTGCTACGTTATTTGAGCATATTTGGTACCTTGGTGGTGGTGGAAAAGGTTGCATCCCCGGAGGCCCATATGATCTTTCCATCATGTAATTCCTATTGTAGAAATGCTCATTTGTCTCATGATTTGTATGCTTTTGCTTGATTGCATACCACTTTAAGACACATGGTACATTTGCTGCTGCTGGTGGTTGTTGTAAGTTCAGGTTTTGTCGACAGATTTGGTTCATTCTCTTGATCACCTCTTTGACCGTTTGATCAATATTTGGCCTGGTTAGAGCTTGAATACTCTCCTTTTGTGTGGATTCACTTGTGGTAGAATAGGAATTTCTAGTCATATAACACCATATTAGAGAGTTTGAGACTTTTGAGCCAATTTGGGAATCACCAATGTCTTAAAGAGTTGTCCATATCGACAAATCTCAAAATGATTTTAAGACCAAAACCTTTCATAAGGTAGTACTTGAAAAGATTTCCAAGCCATGCTCTCAAAATTTTGGCTAAGATTTCACCGTGTGGTCAAATCTTAAGCTCTTGTTGATAATCATTATTGAAATTTTAAGATCTCAAATGGGCCCTATAAGGACTTTGACTTTCTCTCTCTTGTCCAAAACAGGCTCACAGTAATATTTTTACAAATAAAATCAGTACTTGTTTGAGCTTTTGGATTTCAAATGTACTCATCTAGAGCTATCCATTGATATATAGCATATTATCAAATTTTTTATATTCTAGAAGATTCCATTTTTTGATTTGAGAACTCCGTCTTATAAATGGAATCTCTCCCCACATTTTAGCTTCAGTGGGGAGGTGATAACCTTTACAAATCAACTCCAAACTTGTCATAGTTTGGGGATTTAGAACCTACTTTCTAAGATCTTTCCAATGATATGTTGGTTTATAGGGATTTGACAAAGCGTTTATGTACTTCACCAGGTTTCCCACTTTCGAGAAGAGAGGCAAAGTCAAACCTCCTTATAGGGCCCCTTTGAGAGTTCAATTTTTTCCTAATGATTGGAAAATTCCCAAACTCATTAATCACCAATTACAGGGCCTCCATGCAATCCTCGCCCTAACTGCTAGTCACGATAGTTTGAGAGAGAGAGAGAGAGAGAGAGAGAGAGAGAGAGAGAGAGAGAGAGAGAGAGAGAGAGAGATGTAAACCTTGCAATCATCAACTAGATACAATGCTTCTCTAATGACTTGCTCAAATGTGGTGCAAGCTTTTAAATGTTGATTCTTTTTTAGAGTTTCATTTCTCAAGCCCTCAATGAAGAGAATTGATAATCTCTTGTCTTATGGTAGCTCTTGTATAGGACATCTCTCTATGTTTTGAAGTGAAGTGATGCTTCCTTCACTTTCTCATTCTCTTTGTACTTGAAAGCATAGATTTGGGATATTGTGTTGTGTTTGATTTCCCTTTAAGAGAATTCCTGAAAAAATTCCCACAGAAGTTGCTCTATGTTTTGGAAGTATCTGTTGTTCAAATTCTAGAATCATGTTAAAGATATTCCTTCCAATTTCAACCCAAATCCCTCATACATTGAGCATGGAAATATGCCATTTTTTCCGCTCTCAAAACTTGTCTAAAAAGTGAAACATGTGCATATGGATCCCTTGACCCATTGTACTTTTTAAAAACACACTTTTCTACTTGAGATGGTCACATTCATCAAGTTTAGATAACCATTTGTAGAAGTCCAAGATCTTTTACAAGGATATCTCTAGCCTCATAAACCCCTCTAGGAGCTCTAGTTGGAGTCTTGTCTCTCCTTCGGTCGCACATCTCTTGCTTTTGTCCAAATATTTAGAACTCTAGTCATATATATTGTGCTTGGAGCTTCACAGCCCCTATAAGAAATCATTGGAACCCTTAATCCCAAGGATCCCATTCATCTAGGTACTAAAAATTGTTTTTTGACTAGATGAGTCAGTAGTTCAAGTTCTATTAATAGGACTCACTCTTTCTATTTCTGGTCTAGTTTCTGATATAGTAGATTTGAACATGCTTGGAGTGACATAATACTAATGGAGTGGTCCTCCAAATTATGTAGATCTCTCTATCTAATTACATTTTGCCACAAAGTATCTCCACCCATAATTATCCAGCATGATTACATGGGTATCTCTAACTTCTATGTATGTAAAAAAATACATGCATTTTTTTTCTGATAACTCTCCAATGTAGGGGTTTTTGCACTTGTAATATAGCATTTTCTCCTTTTTATCATACTTGTACCACCCCACATGATTGTTTTCGGTGTTGTCTCGTTTACTCGTCTTAGTTTTGCATTTGGAATGCCCAATTTAGGCAACTTATCGTCAATCTTTTTCATAAAATCTAATATCTACCTATCTCAAATGATTTTCTCATATTGAAATAATCATTTAATATGGAAAAAAAATGGGAACAAGAGTTAGAATATAGATATGTGCTTTTAGGTCTCCCTTAGCACAAGCCAAAGGGAGAGAAGGCTACATCTTATTGAGGGTCCAAAAAGGAGATGGTCTACCAAAGAGCAATGAGTAGATAATGGATCTTAAAAGAACTTAGGGTTAGCTTCATTGTAGACCTTCAAAGGTTAGTGTTAAAAGTCCTTAGACTAGGTCCTTTAGGTACTTTAGACCTTAGGCAAGCTAGGCATGTGCTTTTTGTGCTTAATGATTAAGGTGCTTGAGGTGCTTGATGACCAAGGTGCTTGTGGTGCTCAAGTCAATCATGATTCCTACATAGAAGGGGGAGATCCCTAAGAGTATGGGATGAGAGAGAACACACACACACACACACACACACACACACACACTCAAGGCAAGCCCAAGACTCAAGAGGCATAAAGGACACATGTCAAACCCCTAGCCCTGTTTCCATCATAGTGTCCTTGAATCCTATTGGATGGCCTTTAGGGAGGCCCAATGAGGTTTTAGATGCATTTAATTAATTAGTCTCTCTCTCTCAAAGGTGGAAAGAAGGACACACACACTCAAGGCAAGCCCAAGACTCAAGAGGCATAAAGGACACATGTCAAACCCCTAGCCCTGTTGCCATCATAGTGTCCTTGAATCCTATTGGATGGCCTTTAGGGAGGCCCAATGAGGTTTTAGATGCATTTAATTAATTAATCTCTCTCTCTCAAAGGTGGAAAGAAGGACACTTATCCATGACACTTTTCCAAGAGACTTGTCCCAAACGCTACCCCTATTGCTTGATATGACCATACGTTGTGATTGTCTAGGCTTGACATGGACCAATAGGGTGCACAAAAAGTAAAGAGAGAGAGGGTGACCAAGGCAAGGGGGAGAGCTCCTTTTTTCACATTCTCCCACACACTCATACACTCTCTCATGTGATGAGCAAGTACTTCATCTCCTTCTTCAAGCTTGAGAAGTAGAGAACCTACACCAACTCCTCTTGGCTATGGAATGCAAATCCAACCAATAACCATGCTTCAAATCAATGATCATTGCTTACCAACTTCTTCAATTGCATTACGATGCTATGCTATTATCTAAGAGTAATGATATGTGAGGATACTATTTCTTTCTTGTAAGATACATCTTCTTCCTCTTCCCTTCGCTCACTCCCTGCTAGATCTCTCCACCTTTAAAGGTGTTTGAGGTCTTGGGATTGAGGCCGGGAACAAGTTAATGTTTTTGCAAAATAGTTACGGGCATAATATCGGTGCATGAAGCTTACCATATTCATGGTAGCAACAATGTCTCAAGGAACACAAATCATGTATTGTACCAAGCCTCTCTTCAAGGGAGAATCTATAATACAAAATCATTTTGGATAGGGGACTGGCACCAAGTAAATCCGGTCCTCAATTGTTTTAATTATCTCTACCTCTCTCTCTCTTGCAAGTGTTGCTCATGCCAAGATAACTAAGGATAATGTTTATTTATCTACCTTCAATCAAGTACTATCCCTATGTTCATTTAGAATCCTCTCTAGGAAATTCTCACTATTGTTACTTTAATTCTGCTATAAGCAATATTATTAGCCATATTCCGTTACATTGGTATGAGAGATATTGGTTTGTCTTTTCTTTCTTAAGAAGAGAGGTCCTTAAGGTGTTCATGAAAGGTCGGAGTTGTTCATTAAAAGAGGGTAAGTAGGACAAGGATTTATTATCCCGCCTAGAATGAATTAAGTTTGAGGTACACCATTGGGAGCTATATACTTAATAATGGATTCTTTTGGGGCTTTTCTTTGGCCCATTGTTGAGCTACTAGCAAGCTCAATAGGAACCATAATCAACCAAGAATTTTTAGACCCTCTCTACTACTCTTTGCAATCAACAGTGTCTAAACCATGGTGTGGCTGCTTGAGAGCTAGTCTTCAAAAGTTAAGAAGAGGTAGCTCCAAAGACATGGAAATAGCTACAAGTTTCCATAATGAATCAATTTCTTGCAAGCAATGCCAAAGACAAAGTGCTTACCGAATGGAAAAGTTTGAAGCTATCTCCGAATGAGTCTATCCACAAGTATGTGGACAAGTTTTGCGATTTACATTGCAAAGCTACAGTCTACCAAAAGATAGACTTTGCCAAATAAAAGCAAAAATTTTGTGCAGGACTACCTGAAGATATCAATGACCGAGTATGTCAACTCTCAAAGTCCTAGGACCATCACTGAAGTGAATCACCATACTATGGTTGCTTCACAAATCAATTTTCAACAAGGGGCTAAAGGAAATTTTAAGCCCATGGAAACTAGAGACCAAAATGAGCCTAGAGATGAGAACAATGCTCAAAACTCTTCCCAAGGTAGTTCTAGCAACAACAACAACAAGACCAAGGAGATATGAGTTTACAAAGGTATAAATAAACTCTGTCCTGAGGACTTAGAGGCTTTTTGCAAAGACCATAAATGTTTCAAGTTTGGGGAGCAAGGACATGGCTATCATTCTTGCTCCAAAAGAAATTCACACAATGAGACTCCTAGAGCTTCCATGGTTGAATCTCCAAAAGTGTATGCTCATTGCAAAAGATCATCCCTTTCCTATGCTTGGGAAATGGTGAGAGAGCATGATGCCTTTATCCTTTTTGACCCTGCCTCTACTCACAATTTCATATCAACAAAGTTGGATACTAAGTTAGGCATACAAGCTTATGAGATGAGAGACAAAGTTATGACTGATGGAGATTTCAAGGGACAAGAAGCCAGAGTTACTCCCTTGATTGGGAAATTGAGGCTTCATGTCCAAAACTATGTTGACAAAGAAGACTTTTTAATCTCCCCTCTCAAGCATCAGGATGCTATCCTAGGGGCACCATGGTTCAATTGCATGGCTTCCAATATGAAGTTTCCAAAAAGGAGAGTTTATTTCAACTATAGGGAAAAGGACGTGTACATAGATGCTAATGAGTTGGGTTGTACTATACCCCTTGTATATACACTTGCTTTTGATAAATCAATGCAAAGCTCAATTTCCGCGTACATGATTTTTGTTAAAGAGTCCACAAATGATCCTAATGTTTTATCCAATGGAAATGGTAGGAATCAAGAGAAATCAAAGTTGTCTAATTTCCTAAATAGATTCCAAGATGTTTTTGTCGATGAAATCCTTGGAGAGCTACCTCCAAAACGAGGGATGATGACCATAGAACAGAGCTTCTACCTGGGAGCTCACCACCTAATAAGCTTGCTCAACAAGAGGAGAAGGGATTTCATTCATGTTTTCACATGAGGTGCAAAGTGGTAATAACTCATGTTATTAACACTCCATTAGAGTGTTAAAAACATCAAATTCACAAACACCTGCTAGAACCGGCCCTTCCTGTTAGGCCGGCGGGGCCGACGGGCAAGCTGTCATGCCCGACAGGCTTGGCTATATCCTCCTTTTGCTCCCCATTTTTGGAGGTGGTTATATAAACAATGTCCCATCCTTGCATCCGTCCATTTTGGCACACTTGTTGGCTTAATTGAGGTGTTGGTTTTCATTTAGCTAGCTTTGATTCCTATATGTTTCAATATCATGAACAATTACAACTTACTTCCCCTTTGCCGTCTGGAAACAGGTTTGGATAGGGAGCATCCTTTGTGTAGGGTTTAGGTGGTGCAAGTGCTTGGGGCTCATTTCTATGGTTGGAATGGAGTGCTCCTTATCACTACACCTACGTATTGTTTTGTTACGTATAGTTACCTCCCTTTGGTGTCTATCCGCCTAGAAATAGGTTTGGATATGAGGCATCCTTGTGAAGGGGTTGGGTGGTGCTAGTGCTTGGAGCTCATTTCTATATCTGAAATGGAGTGATCCTTGTCACTACACCGACGTACTTGTTTGTCACATTTAGTTACCTCCCATGAGTGGCTATCCACCTGAAAATAGGTTTCGGAAACGAGAATCCTCGTGAACGTTTTAGATTGTGCATGTCATAATAATCAATATCTAACTCTCCTAAATGCTTTTCTCATGTTAAACTGATCATTTAATATGGGGAAGTGGCAGGGGAGAAAAAGCTAGAATATTGGTTAAGCTAGCTGACCGGGCAACAATAGGGATCCAAAGGGGGGGCCATCTGCAAAAGAGCAATGTGTAACAATGGGCTTAAAAGACCCTAAGGTTCAGCCCATTAAGACCTGCAAATGCTAAGGTTCCAAAATTCAAAGGTTGTGTCCAAAGGCCAAACACTAGGGAAATTGGATGCTTAGTGTGTGTCACAAAAAGTCTTTGTCAATCCCTACATAGGAGGGGGCGAGCCTTGCAAGTAGGGGATGCGAGAGAAACACACACACACACACACACAAGCTCCCTTTACAGAAAGGGAATGAGGGACACATGTCAGCTCCCTAGCCCAGATGCCCACAAGGTGTATCCAATTCGTATTGGATGGCCTTGGAGGTGGACCAATGAGAATTAGGCTAGAGTAAATTTAGTTTAATTAATTTAAAAACACATAATAAAAGAACCAATAAAAATTAATCTCTCTAGAAGACTATTGGATAGTCTCCCAAGGGGACCAATGATCATTCAACAACCCAATGGCTTGCCTGATTCCTATTGGCCAGGAGCAAAAGGGGTCCAATGAGAGTTTAGTTGAATTAAATAATTACCTAAAGCTCTCACAAAAGGGGAAAGGGGGACACAGGTCAGAAGGCTATCACTTATGCTACTTAACTACCATTGGCTAAGCTTGGGGAGGTCCAATAGGATGCTAGCAAGAGCAAAAAGGAAGAGGGGTCAACCAAGAGAGAGATGGGGCTGATTTTTGCTAGGCATTATCACACACACTCTCACACAATCTCATGTGTGAAGTAAAGAAGACTCTCTCTCCTTCTCAAGCTTTAATGGAAAGCTTACCACCTACTCCAAGCTTGTGAGCAGGGAGGCGTACACCAACAACTCTTGGCTTTGTGATACAAATCCAACCAAGAGTCAAGATTCAATGCATGCTCATCTCCTCTACCATGCTAATTCCTAAGCTAATCTATGCAAATATGAGTGATTATGTGAGGAGATGTACATCTTTCTCGTAAGAATACTCCTTCTTCCTCTCAATCTACTCTCATACCCCGCTAGCTCTCACCATGTTCAAAGGTGTGTGAGGTCTTGGGTCTGAGACCGTGAGGGAATTGGTGTTGTGTTTGATAAGTGTTTTTCTTAGTGCATGAAGTTTCCATCTTCACTGCACTAGCTAGTATTGAAGGAACACAAAGAATTGTATTGTAAAATGTCTCTCTTTATGGGAGATACCATAATGAACCTTTGAACTCCCTTGTAATTGGTTGGTGGTGGTAACTCTAGAATCACTTTAATTTTGCTCTCATCGGTTGAGATACCATTCTTAGATACTATATGCCCTAAAATAACTCCATGCTTGACCCAAAATTGGCATTTGAACGGGTTCAATGAGATACGATATAACTTACACTTTTCAAACACCTTCCACAAACATGATAGATGTTGTTTCCAAGAAGAGTAAACACAAAGGTCGTCTAAGAAAGCTTCACAAAACTCTCTCAAATATTCTTTAAAAGCAGTGTTTATTAATCGTTGGAATGTAGCAGGGGCATTTGTTAAGCCAAAAGCCATCACACGAAATGCAAACACGCCAAATTCTGTGATGAAGGCAGTTTTAGCTTGGTCCTCTAGCGCTATCGTGATTTGGTTGTAGCCTGAGTACCCATCTAGAAAGCTATAAGCTTCCTTGCCTGCAACTCTTTCGAGTACATGTTCGGAATATGGTAGGGGGTAATGGTCTCTTCTAGTAGCTGCATTAACTTTTTTGAGGTCCACGCACACCCTGAGTTTCTCATTCTTTTTTGGCACGATAACTATTGGAGACACCCATTCAGAGTGTTCAATAGGATATATGAACCCACATTTGATAAGATTTTCTAGTTCTTCTTGAATGATCCTTGCGTACTTAGGATTCATCGGGTAGGGTCTTTGTTGTACGGGCTTCGCAGTGCTAATCATAGGGATTGTATGTTGGACCACAGAAGGTGGAACACCTTTCATATCATGGTATGTCCAAGCGAATATGTCCTTGAATTCCTTGAGAAGCTCTTTGAGGACCGCCTCTTCAACTTCTGTGAGGTCTTGGGCAATAAAAACAGGTTTTGATTCTTCACCGGGGTCGGCTAATTCTATTTCTTTAACTATTGCCGGACCATCATAGATTCCATTATTCCCATCGATAGGTATACGTTGGGCTTTTGTGTACACAACCTTTGCTTCCCCCGTGGTGTAAGATTTGAAATGTTCTGGTGCAGGATGCAAGTCTGTGGACTCTGGTTGTGCTTTGGTCCGTGCTTCCATTTCTGCTTTCTTGTGTTGTCGAGCTAACTCTTGGTTTTGACGCCTCCTTGCAGTGCGGCTCAACTTTGGCTTGTCTATGATCTCTAATTGGGCTATGTCATGGGGTCGTGGTCTACACCACATAACATTTCAGAGATATTCACCCCAATCGTCTATCAATTTATGATGAGCATCACATGCTCCTATATAACTGAGCCATTCTGCTGAGGATCTCTTCTTTTTTATCCTAGCACGTACATTGGCTCGATATCGACGCCTCTTAAAGTTTTTCTTTTTCTTATTTGAGACCTGCTTTTGATTTGCACTTAGATCTGGCTCACTAAAGGAGTCCTCGTTGGTGTCCTCTTCATTCTTGGAGGAGCTATCATCGATTGATGTGCTCGGTCCTTCCGAATGTTTTGACTCTGAACTTGCTCCACTCTCTAATTCATGAGATTCAGAATCCGTTTCACTCTGGGAGTCAGTGTCTGAGTCGTGTTGGTCAAAGTCTTCTATTGAGCTATCGGTGTCACTGTCAGATTGGTATACAATTGCCTTGCCCTTAGAAGATGCATGTATGTCACTTATCATGTTTAGAGGTGCAATTTGTGGTACCTCTTCCCCCTCTGGTGTGACCCAAGTGGTTCCTCTATTTCCCCAGGTATCTATGGTTGCAGCTAGGTGTACCCAGTCTACGTTGTCTGATTCCGTCATACCCGGTAACACATCCATGTAAGGAGAATCTTGGCCAATGTCTGTATCCTTCTTACAAGTGTAACAATATTTTAGTGGGGCCGAGTGAACTATGGTGTCAGAGCGATGATCAATAATGGTTTTACTCCCTAAGGGGTGTACCTTACCAGTCACCAAATCCAGTCTAAGGACAGAGTCTTGGAATTGCAAATAGACATGATTTTTAGACCAATCATGGACCATTTGTGCTTCCCTCATGAATGGTCGTCCTAAAATCATTTCATATGACATAAGGTGTTTAGAGAAATCCATTACAATGAACGTATGTCGTACCTTGTGTCCTAGAACTTTGATCTTAAGATCCTTGAGCATCCCCATAGGTTTGGCTATGGTACCATTTGCCATCTTTACCACAATGTTAGTAACACTGAGGCGGGGTTTTCCCATGGATTCCCAACAATCTTTTGTAATGATGCTAACTCCCGCACCACCATCAAGAATTCCCTTTATAGTTAATCCCTTGGTAGTGATGGGTAGGGTCGCATTAGACTCGTCGCCTTCAAAATACTGCCCTAATTCGTTAATGGGTACCTCGATCACAGACTCGTGTCCATCTAAGTCAAGTGATTGCACATGATTTTTCTCATCAATCATAATCGAGTCAGGCCTATTTGGTTGCATAAACTGCGGTAATCCTGTTCGTAGCTCTCCGTTAAGGAATGCTCGAAGTGCAAGGAATAACTCAGGATCTCCATACAGCTTTGCTATGATCGTGGTTCGGACCTCATAAGATATGAAGTCCACTAGTTTGGCAACATTCATTGGCATTTTGCAGGGTGTAGGTCCTTGACTAGGAACTGGTGAGGATGGAATCTCATATTCCTCAATGGGATCAGGTATTCCTTCGTTAAACATCCTTTCCAACAAGAAAGGTGTATGCTCACTTTCTGATGTCCCGTCCTCACTCCCTTCTTGGATGATACTAGATATGGCTAACGGTCTATGGTTCATGTGGGGTGGATGAACTTGCGTGGGAAACACTGTGTCATGAATTTTGACATGCATGGGTTCTGGTTCTAGTTTCCTTTGAGTCTCCTCCACTAAACCTCTTAGATGTTTCACCTGTTCAATCTCGTCTACTGGGTTTGGGTACGTCCCAATCTTCTTTTTACGATTCTTCCCTTTTTGCCCCTGCGGTTTATCTTGGGGGTCTTCGATTGGATTTGGAAACACTTGTGGTGTTTTCAGAGGCTCTTTATGGTTTTCTATTATTCGGTTTTCATTTGGTTCCATGTTACGGTTTTCTTTGTTGGTCTTTCCCTTTGTGGTATTGGTTCTAGTCTCCATTGTCTTGATTGAATCTGAATCATCCTCGAGGTCATTCATATACACGGGGTCATCTCCTGTTCCTATGTTTGTTTTGGAACTTGGCTTTGAATTTCCCGTATTCTGCGACCTCTTCCTTCGTGTCTTCTTTTTCTTTGCTTCGATAACTGACGCGGTATCTCTCTCTTCGAGGATATGGCCTGGCCCTTGAAGCATGGACCGTGTAGTCGCATAAGCGGGTGCGACGGGTGGTATTGGCGATGTCACACTAGAAATTTTGACCAAATTTAGGGGTGTGATTTTAGGCGCATTTGGGTTATAGGGGCATTGGGCAATCAAGTGATCTATGCCACAATGATTACATGTGAGTATTGGAATTGCAGACGTGCTCCCTTGATTCATTTGCATCTGTGCAGCATTCTTTTGCAGCCTAATAGGGCACTCCGCTGCCCGATGTGGTCCACCACACTCGTAGCATTGAAGAGGTGGCCTCCTAGTCTGGGTGTTGATATTTTGACCTCTGGATGTGAGAGCAGCAGCTTGATAAACCGGCTTGACTTGCCCCCAACAATCTTCCATGTAGTATATAGGACACTCTTCCAATGTATCAAGTCTGTAGGCAATACTAGTGTCTATTTCCTCCTCACAGCCATCTGCATAAGCATTAGATGGCTCGCAACCCACTTGGTTCATAGGGGCGACTCTTGGATGCGGGGGCTGCCGTCCTAGCACAGGAGGTGGTAGCGGTGTAGCTGGTACAACATTTTGAGATCTAGGGACCATGTGTTGCGGTAGTTGCTCAACAGGTGGAGCAGGCATCAATATAGGAGCTCGAGGTGCATCCGTCCAGGCTACAGGTGGTCTATTTGCCATCATACGTTTGATCATTAAACAATCCTTAGCTTGGTGACCATACCTACCACATGCGTTGCAAGTTCCATTAAATTTTACTCTAAACGTAGGGCACTCACTAGTGCTATGTGGACCTAAGCAAATGGAACACCATTGTTGCTCCCTTCTTGGATACATGTGACTATTTTGAGGGGGTCGATTATCCTTAAGAGACTCTTGGATTGCCTTGGTGAGGTCTGTCAAGAATGTCTCAAATACCTTTGGCTCATTGGCAATGGGCTTTGCAGTCATGGGTTCATACTCAATGGCTTGTGAGCTAGTGGATCTCGTGTCAATAGACACCCTCATGCCTGCTATCATCATGTTGTCCTCTAATTGGATTGCATTGGCAGTGACATCTTCCCAGGTTGTGATACCTCTAATCACTAGTCCATTATAGATTCCTTCATTCCTCAACCCCCGAATGAATCGATCAAGCAGTTGGTTATTGTTGAAGCGCTCATTTACAGGGCAGCGAGAGTTTAAGTGCTTTAGACGACTAATGAAGTCCCTTACTGACTCTCCTTCCTTACGTTTGGCCTTCAGTAGCTGAGGTGCTACACCCCAAAGCACACCTTCTCGTATGTACTCCTTTAGAAACAACCTTCGAAGGGTAGGGTAGATTGTTTTCTCGTCCACCCTTAGGGTTCTATACCAATCTCCAGCCTTCCCACTTAATGTCAAGCTTAAGGCATTGCACTTATGTAGTTCGTTGCGTTCCCCTAAGGAATCACATACTTGTTCAAACACTTCAATGTGTTTTCTAGCATCTTCGTCCTCATTGAATTTTTGCGTGAGTTTGGCAATTTGTACTGCCTTACTTCTAGGCTCTCTATCAGATGCATGATGCATATTTTCCACGATAAATCGACCTATGGTTTGAGCAAACACTGCCAAGTCACCTATGTGAGGAGGCAGGGCCGGTGGAGGTACTCTTGGAATCATATGTGGGAGAGGGACGGGTACCGGTCTTGGCATATGTGTGGATGATGCAGGATATGGAACATAACCGGGCATAGGTCCACTCGGATAAGGGCTAGGGAGCGGCACTCGAGGAGCATAAACAAGTGGTACAATTGGAGGTGTGGGGGCCATGTGTGCATAAGGGGCTAGAGGCACATACGGTCGAGGCCCCATATTAGGTACTATGACACTAGGTAGTGGCACTGCGCTAACTGTAGATGTCATCGGTACATTCTCTGTCAGGCCTATCCCTGGAGTGAGCACTGTGTTTTCCTTAATAGAGGGTTGAGCCAAGTTAGGGAAGCTAAAGTTGTCGCTCGGAGGCTCAGATTGCATAGAGACCCCAGGTGAAATGACGTAAGATGGGTCCATGGGACTCATTAGAGGAGTCTCCATTTGTGATAGAGTAGGCTGTTGAGCCTTGCTTGTATCCAGAAATCTCATGGGGCCAGTTGAGAGTATATTTACCCCTCAATTTTGCCTTTCTGATTGAATAATGCCATGGATAACATTACAGATCATTTTCTGTTGATCTTCGAGGCTCATGGCACTAGAGGTGGATCGTACAATCTCTATCCATCCTACATGGTAGGCGTGGCCAGAGTGTAGATCCGTCAACACCTCAGTGTGGAGGTCGTATGTCCAATGATCATTAATGAACAATCCTTCTAGAGTCGACGTGTTAACGGTTTCTTGTGAGGTAGAAGCAATGTTGCTCCCCGTGGTTTTACTTGTCACCAACGGTACTCTAGAGGGAACTTCTGAAGGAGGCAGCTCAACAGGGCCTTCTTGGTAAGAAGTTGGCAGGATATCCACATGGACACTCTTTGGGGGTGTGGGGTCCACGTGCGATGTGAAAGGAGAGTCCACTTCCCCACCCCCTTCGTGTGCTTCATTTGCATCAGGTTCCGAGCGAGTAGCTCTACCTAATGTTTCCATGAAACGGCTAAACATACTAGTACTAGGCTGTGGAGCTTCGGGAGGTGCATGGCCTTCTCTCTCAGTGTTTTGGGTAGGGTATGCTTCCATGATTTCTGAGTCGGAGGAGGAATCACTAGCGGCTATTTTAGGGTCTTGGGTGGTGCTACCTTGTGTCCCCGCTGAGGGTCTAGAGCCTATCATGGATGGGTAATGGGTGTCCGTATGAACAGAGGCACCCTCAATATGCTCATGTTCTAGCACCCGCCCAGAGCGTAAGTGTATGTGCTTTTGATACCCTAAGGTGTCAAAAAGCTTCTCTAGGAGGCCTTGTGACTAGTTTTTTGCGTGTCGTGGAATGGGCCGTGTGATAGCTCAAAACGAGCGTATTGCTAGGAGGGACGCGTTGTGCTTTACAGCCCACCGTTTGGTTCTATTTTGCTCCAGAAAAGCCCGAAACAGTCTTTTCCTAGCTGGGGAACTAGGCTCCAAATACCAAGTCTAAGGGTGCAAGTGGGAAGAGAAGGGAGGAGAGTGGAGGACTTGCCCCACATGCTCTCATTCCCTCTTGAGGGGGTAGGGTATATATATAAGAGTGAGTCTAGTATATATCATAAGACTGAGGGCTGAGGCTTGGGCTTGGGCTTGGGCTTGGGCTTGGGCTTGGGCTTGGGGAAAAGATCCCTATCCCGATCAAAATTTTAGTGAACCCCCCAGTCACTCACGCTTAAATATTTTCGATTTTTTCCCGTCCGTTTTTATAACCTCCCCCTCGCTCACGTTTTTATTTTTTGATTTTTTTTGATTTTTTTTTCTTTTATATATATATATATATATATATTGTGGATATTATTTGGTACGCGTTTTGGTGCTTGTTGACCTCAGCTAACTATTTACTATCCCACCTACCTACTGACCTGCTAATCAGTGGTTCACCTAATTACTATCCTACTTAATTAACTAACTGTGCGCCTAACTGTGCACAAACCAGAAAACACAGAAAATGCAGAAAATTGAAACTTGACAGAACTGTGCAGTGCAAACCAGAAAATGCAGAAAACGCAGAAACGCAAGAAATGCTAACTGTGTAAGCTGAAATCTGAGCTTAACAGAACACAGAAAACTTGAATACAGTCAACAACATTGTGTCTTTCTCTACTGTTTTCGCATAACAACAATAATCAAACTTAAACCGTGCCTTTCCTACATAAAAAATAGCTTCAATACAATTTACAGGTCGCCATTGGAGCTTCACGTGCAGCAGCTCCCCGGCAGCGGCGCCAAAAATGTCAAGGCTAGGGACTTGCTACGCGCCGTGTGCGAGCCACAAAGGCTCCTAGCACACAGTCATACAACAGACAAGCTCACAAGGAAGAATGGTGTGTCACTCACCTTCCTGCGTAGTTGCGAATGAAGGATTCCCGCGTCGCGAAGAAGAGGGAGACGCCGCTACGCCGTGCTCAACCGCCTCGCCGCCGTCGTGCCGCCGCAACGCTCGATCGCACACACACTCTCACACTCTCTCTCTCTCTCTCTCTCTCTCTCACACACACACACACACACACACGCACACACACACACACACACAAGGAGATGGTGAAGGAGAAGGTGGAGATGGAGCAAGAGCAGCTTCTATTGCACAATGAGATAATGAGTAAAAATTAGGTTTAGTGGCTTTTATATGAGCTCACCCCATCCACACTTGGGCGCCCATACTTAGCCAACTAACTCCTTGAATATTCCAGTTAGAGTGCGCCTGTCATCGGTGATCACCCTTACCCTGTTCCTATTCGTCCGACAAGCCCGGTACCTGACTCTAAATAATACTACGTTTATAGATCATAGGGTGTCCGTGTGCCGTGAGGGTTGACAAGCCAAAAAAGACATCCTGGGGTTCTATTGATCTGGAAGAAATTGTTAAAGTTTATGCATCTCAATGTAGGCTTTTGTATCCATACTTGGCTATTACCATTGTAAAGCCTTGCTTTTGTAGTGGAAGACGAGAGATCCATTTTGAGGTTGTTTCTCTCTTGATTGTTCTTAGTCTCCATTGGCTCTTTGTTGTTGTTGATTGTCTTTGTGTGGGGTCCTTTGCTACTTGGTTGGTCTTAGTAGCTACTTTGGGTAACCATATTTGGGGGTTACCTTCATAGAATCCTTGTGCTTCAAGTAGCTTGACGGGAACCATTCTATTCTTTGTCTTCATTTGGCCTTGTTGGGTAGCTCGATAAATCTCTGACTTTGGTACCCATATTTGTTGTATTGTTTGCTTCTTTGAAGCTCTTTTCTTTTGCTTCTTTGAAGATCTTTTCTTTTGCTTCTTCTTTCTCCTAGTTGAGTTGGTTGTCTTGCGTTGAATGCTCGGCTTGTTCTTTGTGGAACTTCTTTCTTGAGGTGAGTACATCCAGGTTGTTACTTTAGGCTTTTTGGCCCAAACATCAATGTTTCCTTTGAAGTAGCCTTGAGGAGTGATTGACTCATTTGATGCTACCCACCCTGTCACCTTTTGTTGTTGAGGTTGAACTTGTGCTTCATGTATCCAAATTGGGTCTTTGACTTTGATGTGCTCTTTGGATACCAACACTTGGTTGACATTGTTTGGCTTCTTTTGGATGCTTTTTTGTGATGGAAACTTTGGTTGATAGACTTTTTGCTTTGGTTTGCATTGCATTTTTGGTGATGTGTCTCTTGATGTAGAGGCTTCGCGGGAAATTTGTTGGAAGCTCGTTGAAGGTAAAGTCTTCTGGCGAGGTTGATATACTTCAGTGTTTACCTTTGCTTTACCTTTTTCCCTGATGGTTGGTTGCTCCTTTTTTGCATTGAATTGAGGTGCTATTGGGGCTTTTGATGGTGTGGCTGTTGCGGCTTTTGATTGTTGTCGAAAGAAGACGTTCCTCCAACTTTCTGTCAAGATTAGACTCTCCTTGATGTGATGGGAGTCGATTATGTTGAAAGTATCCTTATACTCTCCGGTACTCAACTTGAGTATTGCCTCCGCTATGCCAAAACTTGGGATTAGTGTTTTGGCATTGGTGTATACTCTTTCCTCTACTTCTTTAATTGTCGGATTTCCCATCATTATCCAAGTGCCATATGACATTATATTCTTAGTAGCATAAGGATCAATTGCGGCCGAACGGGGATTTAACATTTGCGAGTTTTTCATTTCAAGTTTTTTTGACAATTTTAGCAATCTTTAGAGTTTTTTAAACCAAATATGTGTCATAGCATAAAGTATCTATTTAATGTAATTTTCAATCGTCATAAGACTCCATATATGTGTGGTTGACGGAGAGAGAAAGTATAAATTCTAGAGAGATAGTATTTATGCGAGTTACCATTGGAAGAAGAGATCATAAATCCTTGAGAGAGAGAGAGAGAGTGACTTCTCTTCTAGAGAGAGAAAGTAAAATCATAGAGTTGTATATCACTACGCAGAGAGAGAGAGAGAGAGAGAGAGAGAGAGAGAGAGAGAGAAAGAGAGAGAGAGAGAGGACATAACGACGTGAAAATATAAACAAATAAAATCACCATTTCACAACTCATGCCATTAGAGTCACATATGCTCGCAACGCATGTGATCAGAGTCAAATAATCCACAGCATATAAACATGCGATAAAGTAAAAAATCATGCAAAATAGAGACAACACTAATTTCAGAGTTAAATAATCCACAACATATATAAATGTGATGAAGTAAAAAATCATGTGAGATAGAGACAACGTAAGTTTGAGGATGTAAGTACATTCGCAAAACTACCACAGGATAAGATCAAAATTAGAGTACAAAAAAGGATAGTCGCCATAAATGTAATGGTCACTCTAAAAGGCAAGTAATTTGCTCCCAAATAGCTTGCAAGTTGCTTCATATCTTTTGCTTGAAATTTGAAATCCTTTGCTGCATAAACAATGTTTTTTCAATATAAATAATCACAAGTATAATAAACCAAAATAAATACTGAAAAACACTTTAATATCATAGAAAAATATTCTAGTTGAGTGAAAGAAGCATACCATACCAGCTGTAATTAAATGGAGGGAGAAATCCTCCTTGGTTGTCCAAGAATAAAAGCGATGTCCATTGGTGAGAGGGTTGGCTGATGAATAATCATGTGCTCCTTAGGTTCAAGTCTGAGCACTTTTGTGTACACATAGTACATATGTTTGCATGCCAAAAAGGATTTGTTGGTATTCTCTCGCTTTTGAAAATCCAGACACGTGCATGTTGGACTCATAACTATTTTCAATGAGAAATCGGAAAATTACATTCTCTTGAGACCTTTTCACTTCATCCAAAAATATAATTGTCATACTATTACATGCTTCCAATTTCTTCATGGCCTCTTTAGAGATTCCATGCCTCCACTTTTTCTTCCTCGAGCTTCCACCACCTTCTTTGCAGTCGCCAGCAAGAGGTTGTGGATTTACCATTGAATTCTCTGTCCAAAATCCACTCTGATGCAGCGCGGCAAGTTCCTGTGTGGAGATATCTGTCCCTCTTGCTACTGGCCAAACATTTGGAGCAGGAGGTAAATCTTTGACTTGTCTTTTGATTGATTGGGTATGCAAAATATCATGATTACAAAACCATAACCATTGCTCAATTGTTTTACCCTTGAACATTCTTTCAGACCATATACATGGAGCAACAAGACCAATTGAGAGACTATGCAAGATATTGTCACAATTTTTTCTCCCTACTATTCCAAAACATTTTCTTTGACTTTAAATGAGCATTCTCCTCAGGGCCCACTGAGTGAGTGGCACATCACTCTCAAACACATTGTTTCTTTGAGATGACAAAGGTGTGGTTGTTTCTTTTGAGATCCAATATCATCATCACTGTCACTAATTTGCAGCGGAATGTTAGAAATACCTGGTCCTTGGATATCAAACTTGATTTTTTTTGGTCGACCGCGATGGTTTCGTTGCTTAGATTCCATGACATATTCCGGCCGATGGGAGCTACTTGTTTCAGTTCTGCCCCTCTTTTTGCGTTGTACTGTTTCTTTGTCTTCATGCAAAATTGGCTGCGCATATATGGGAGTCCCTGCAACAGCCTCGTGTAATAGATGGGCCACGTTGGTTGGAGTTGGAGTTTGTTGAGATTCAACTCGAGAAAGCAAGGTCTCCATTGTGGGACCCGTTCCTATATAACGCCCAGTAGTATATCCCAAACGCTTTGCACATTGAATATATGAGTTTATAACATCTGTTACACATGCATCATACAAGGATATTTTTCTCTTTCCACCTTCACTCGCTAACCAACTGGCATGTACACTTTCTGATAAATTAACATTGGGAATTTGTGCCCGTTCCCACGGACTTAGACCACCCTATGAAATGCAAAAAAACATGAATTAAAATTTATAAATTTCATGTATGAAAAGCGTATTAATTTTTCTAAAAATATAGATTGTCATAAAGGTACTTACATCTGTTCCAATTCCTCCCCAGTGTGAAATTCGTTGCTCCCACCATTTAAACCATCTGCTCACTCTTGTGATGCTCTCTGTAGATAGATGCTATCTCCACCATTTTTGAATTGAAAGTGCCTTTTGAGATGCAAGCACAATGGTCTTACAAGCTCTCCATTCCTCACACATATCAATGTGTTGATTTGTTAGATGTTGAGGTATCCACTTTTTAGCATATTTGTGGAGACTCTGCTCCCAATGAAATAGGCATGACCATTCACGTCCCTCCATGATATTATCTGGCCCGCCATTGAAGACTGTTCGAATAGCATTCCAATTTGCACCAGCTTCATCAGACATAAAACCTGCAAAGTCAGCTGCACCATGTCCGTACTTTTCCATTGTCGAATTAAGGCTCTCCCAAAAAATAACTTGAGTCTTTGCATCCTCCTCTTTAGTTTCACATATAGCAATTATTTGTAGTGATCGTATGTTGCAAGATATTCAACATAAACATTTTCACACATCTTCTTTTATTTAATGATAAAAAAATACGAGATATTTAAATACTTAAAGATTACCTTGGATCATAAACTGAGCATGACATTGTTGCCCATCCATCTATTCTATGGGTAAAATCAAAATGTACCCACGCATTTCTCAAGTCACCAGTTTCAGTTCTTTTCATCCGATTTACTAGATCAATCCCAGAACCAGGTCCTTTAGTGGACATTTTAAATAGGAAGCACTTGTCATCCTCTTCACCCTGTCCAGGAAATCTACTCCCATGGAAAAAAGGAAACATGCACTTTTTTTGAAGCAATAAAATATTATCATATCCGTCCCCAATAACAACACCTTGACTCTTCCTCTCCTTTGAAACAATTGAAGAAAACCTACATGATGCATCACAAGAAGGCTAAATTTATAATAGTTAAAAAATTAACAAATTCAAGGAACAAAATTGAGTTTATCTTACCCTTTGGTTTGAACCAGTGGCATCATTTCTTCCAAAAAATCATTGAATTGTACATCGGATGTAACTTCAGCTTCCTCACCAATCAAGGAGTGAAGAACAAGTTGTTGAGCCACCAACATTTGAATTTTTCTTGGGCCACCCTTTTCTATTTTTAGTACTGCACCTACCAGTTTCTGCACTCTTGAAATAGCAGCCCTAGAGGTTCTTGCCTTAACATTATGACAATGTTTACCAACATGTATTGCCAGTCGCGACATTGTACCATCTCTAGGCAAAACATAATAGATTTTGCAGGGACAAGCAGCAACACAAGTAACAACCTTCTGACAATAATGACAAGTTATTGTTGTATTCTCTTCCATTGCAAGGTAGTCCTTTTTGACCTGTCTGTCGAAATATCCATGAAAATATCTACTATTAAATTCTTGTTCCTTAATATAATGAGGACACGTTGAATAATTGCATTGCATGAATCCCAAACAATGGCTTAGATGAATTGTGCATGCTATTGCCATGGTTGTCACAGATGGGCGAGTCCACAAGTGACCATCAAAGCGTTGTTCCATCCCTGTCATTCGTTTTGTTTTATCCTAAGTCGCAAGTAACTCAAAACACAAATTTCCATCATAATGTTGTGGAAGTTCAGCAACTTGCAAAGGAGCTCCACATAATGTTAACAGATCATTTAACCTTTTTGCCCCTGGATTTTGTTGAATCCAAATGATGATTGACTGAGTTTTGAGCTGTCCTATATCGTCACCACTACTTTCAAGATGCACAATGCTTAAATCATCTTTAGATATCTGTTTGTCATTTCCTTTCTCATTGTCGGATACCTGTATAAATGTGTTTGAATGAAGCATCTCAAACAAGCTCGAAAAAGATCCATCTATTAAGAAATGCTGATGACCTTCGATATCCCACTGTGGTTGTAGCAAGACTTTTGTTAGGCCACAATCACTTTCAATAAGAGTAGATAGTGACTGAAAATGGCAAGATGGAGGCAGCAAACTCTGCAAATAGTAAGCACTAAGCAACAATGAGTTAACTGAATGTCATGGTTGACTATCTGACCACCAACCTTCCAAGTTATTGTTACTTTCATGTTGGACATATTCTCTCAAGCAAAAGATTACAGGGTGGAGATGTGAGAAAACTATGGTGGATTAAGTGAAGGTGGTGGAGGTTAACGAAAGTTAAAGATAAAGTTAAGGTTAATGAAACTGGTGAAAGTTAATGAAAGATGTGAAGGTTAATGAAAGTGAAAGATTGGTAGGTAGACGAAAAGACAGTTGCATAAGATCTTGTGATGGCTCAAAGAATAATGAAAATCATAATTGAAGAAGTGCATTTAATATATGACGGTTGTGAATGTATGTGCAGTGGAATATGTCATCAAATTTGAGGGGCCATTTAATTTCTAAATGGTGGTTCAAGGACTGCATTTAATGCAGTCTAATAGTGTCTCCATCTTGTGTGTGTGTGTGTGTGTGTGTGTATATATATATATATATATATATATATATATATATGATTGTGTGAGTGTGTGTATAAAAAGAGTAACATTCTATATGACTGACTTTGTATAAAAAACGTAGCAATTTTTTTAGTTAAGTTATATATATGATTCCATCTTGCCATTTTATATATATGTGTGTGTGTTTTTGGTAGTGTGTATATATAATTTTTTTAGTTAAGTTATAAACATTACTGTGCGTGTGTATAAATGATTTTGTGCGTGTGTGTAAACAACGTAGCATTTTTTTAAGTTAAGATATTTAAGTTGAGTGTATGTGCACATAGTTTAAGTTAAGATATTTAACGTAGCATTTTTTTAAGTTAAAATATTTAACGTAGCATTTTTTTAAGTTGAGTGTATGTGCACCTAGTTTAAGTTAAGATATTTTTAAGTTGAGTGTATGTGCATTTTTTTAAGTTAAGATATTTAAGTTGAGTGTATGTGCACATAAGATACTTAACTGTGCACATAGTTTTTCCATCTTGTGTGTGTGTATAACTTAACTTTAAGAATGCTATGTTTTTTAGTAAAATTATATATATGAATCCATTTTGTGTATATCTTTGTGTGTGTATATATATATATATATATATATAAATGAATGTGTGTGTGTGAGTGTTTATACCACAATATCATTTTTGTAATATGTGGTGTGTGTGAAAAAAGTAGTAGTTGAGATGATATATTTTAATTGAGATTAAAGTGGAGTGAAGTGAAAGGGAAGTTTTTCTGTGAAGAAGGAGATGAAAGTGGAGTTTTGCTGTGAAGAAGGAGTAAAAGAAGACAAGGTACTGTGTGTGTGTGTGTAGATTTTCTACTCACGTGTGTGTGTGTGTGTGTGTGAGTGTGTGTGTATGTGTGTGTGCTTACCTGCGCACGCTCGCCCGATCCATCAGAGGAAGTCCAATAGGAGCTCCATTGGAGCTCCCCCATGCCATGAAAGGCATGATGAGAAAGCAGCGCGCGCTGCCCTCTCACCATGCCTTTCAAGGCATGGGGGAGCTCCCAAATGCCTTGGCAGTGCGCGCGCTGCCTTCTCACCATGCCTTTCAAGGCATGGGGGAGCTCCATTAGGAGCTCCATTGGAGCTCCTCCATGCCTTGAAAGACATGGTGAGAGGGCAGTGTGCGCACTGCTTTCTCACCATGCCTTTCAAGGCATGGGGGAGCTCCAATGGAGCTCCTATTGGACCTCCTTCGGTGGATCGGGCGAGCGTGCGCAAGTAAGCACACACACACACACACACACTCACACACACACAGTGATACACACCTTCATTCACACACATCAAAACACTTGCACACATAGCACAAACACACACACAATCATGCATACGCACACACATTACACTTGCATACACACACACATACATACATACATACACCCACATACATGAACACTTGCATTCACAACATCAACACACTTGCATACATACACACATACACATATATAAACACTTGCATTCACAACATCAACACACTTGCATACTTAGCACAAACACACACACAATTATGCAAATAGACACACACATATTACACTTACATTAACACACACACACACACACACACAATCATGCATACATCCACACACACACACACACACATATAAACACTTGCATTCACACACATCAACACACTTGCATACACACATACTAAACACACTTGCAGTAACAATTACAATGATGTAAGAACAGGTCGTTGTAAAGAAGAGGTATACAAATGTCAAAGTGGATTTGTATTTTTCCTTGCCATGAGCAAGTTGAGAATGGTTTTTTTTTTAATTTGCATTTTACGCCGTTATGCTGCCAAAATTTAGAAGTTTATATTTGTATTGTCAAGCATATGCACACATTCACAACATCAACACACTTGCATACATAGCACAAACACAAACACAAAGACAAGCATATGCACACATTCACAACATCAACACTTGCATACATAGCATAAAGACACACACATATTACACTTACATTCACACACACATAATCATGCATACATCCACACATACACACATATAAACACTTACATTCACACAGATCAACACACTTGCATACACACTTACAGTAACAATTACAATGATGTAAGAACAGGTCGTTTTAGAGAAGAGGTATACAAATGTCAAAGTGGATTTGTATTTTTCCTTGTCATGAGCAAGTTGAGAATGGTTTTTTTTTTAATTTGCATTTTACGCCGTTATGCTGCCGAAATTTAGAAGTTTATATTTGTATTATCATTGCTAAGAATTTTTTTTTTGTTTGTGGTTAATAGATTATGGCTCGTACACCATCTAAACGTGGTAGGACAGGTATCTCTCAAAGTAAGTTCAAATACATTAAGCTATTTGTGTTCTTTTTTTTTGTCTCATCATACTCACTAAACTATTTGTGTTCTTATTGTTTTTTACTTGTAGGAGTAGGATACACATTAAGGTCTGGCACTACAGAGCATAGGGCCAATGCACGATCTTCCATTGCTTCTTCCAAATGTCCGTCGAAAGGAGGATATTTTGGGTGATGTGCATGAATAAGAGGATATATTGAGTGATGTGCATGAAGAAGAGGTGTTCATAGATATTCATGCTACACAAGGTGAATTGGTGGCTCACAGCGTGTCTGAAGCAACAACAATTGTTGCTAAACCTCCCGATCATCCAACAGTATTTGGAAAGGATGTTCATGGTCGAATATTGGAGGATATTGTAGAGAGTTTTATTGTAAAGAGAGGTGGGGAACCTCCTCGCATTCCTCTTTGTAGATTGATGGAAAATGAAGCCATTAGAGCGGTGGGTCCAGGCACTGAGGGCTTGGTGAAAAGGTTTGAGATGTCTGGATACAGTGTGCTTGGAGCTCCATTTCTTGTGTCATTTAAGAAGCCAGGCCATGATCAACATTATGTTTCCGAATTAGACAAAGATGAATGGGAGCCTATTTGGCGAGAAATAAGCGATGATTTTGATAATTTCCTTCCCCTTGAGTGGGAAGACTTAAGGGGAAAAAAAATTATCGTTTGGGATGGTAATCACCATTTGAAAACTTGGATGCGCTTAATAAAAACACGTAAGTGATTTCTTTTTTGTTTAATGTAAAGTTGACTTGTATTACTCTATGCTTTCTAATTTTCTTTTTGTTGTTGTAGAATTTTCAATGATAAAGTGGAGAGATTGTTCTGTGAAATGTCAATTTGTCTATGTTGATAGAAGTGCAGAGGGGGAGCTTATGCTAGCTTTGCGCTCTCAAAATGAGTAGGCACATTTTTTGTTTTGAAAGTTATTGCTACTACTTTATCGATGTCATTCTACTGCCATTTAATTTAAGATATTGTGGTTTAGGATCTTCTTGTTCCAAAAACTAGCTGTGGCAAGCAAATATTCTTTAATGAAAGATTTTCCCCAAGATTGGATAAGATGAATAGAGGTAGAGCTTGCTTGTGAGAAGAAGTCATCTAAAGGGAGTTGGTACAATGCTCCTGCTCTTTTATTAGCAATGCTCATATGGAAGGTATATTTTTTTTCCCTTAAAGTACACTTTTTATGTAATTTCTAAATCTTGACATTATTTTGTAAAATCCTACTTTTTTTTCATTTGCTCTACAAAAGGAGGACTTTGACTTGTCTCTTATCAAAGAGATGCAAGAGATCAATGATCCCTCGATTTCACTGCCAGAAAAGGAAATGGTTGCTCGAGGAAGAGTAGAAAAGATATTCAAAGAGAGCTTATAAGGTAAACACTTTCTCTTCTCACTGTTTATGTTTGAATTTCTACAAAATTGTAAGTTGACATGTCATTTGAATTTGATATATTTGATTGAAAAATTGATTTGTTTTGATCTCGTGCTAATGCAACATAGATGTTGGCCATTGCCAACCCCGCCAATGGCCAGGGGTTCTTCTCTTTATTATTTAACTTCAATTGGATAAGAGAAAAGGATCAAGTGGGCCTTACAAGAGACAAGGTCCACTCTTTGGCAATTTCTAAAATATCACCAGAGAGGTAATAATTTTTGGATAAAAAATACACATGAAATCATCAAATGAATCAATGCATTTATGATTTGTTTATTGTTTTCTCTATAGGAAAAAGGAAATATTGCACTCTCTGATGCATTGCCGTGTAGATGATGTTACTTCTGAGCGTTATATTAGTGCAATGAAATTTAGAATGTACTTGCGTAAAGAGTGGTATTGGGGAAGTATCTTGAAGCAATGCTTAAGGATCAAAGGGAAAATGATTGAAGAAATGTCGGAGGGCTTTGAAGCATGGTTTCATCACCAATTGAGGGACCACATTGATAAAGCTTTTGTGGAGCTTTGGAGTAAGCTCAACACAAAAGAGTTGGATGAAAAAATTCCATATCTTATGGAATCTTTGAGGAGAGTATTATTTAGGTAATACAATTGATATCTTTATGGTTGTCATTCTATTTTTTACTTAGAGTTTGTATAATAAATAAGTCACTTAGGAAAGGAGCTCAAATAAAGTTAAATGCATTTTATGTAGATGGCTAATTCAGCTTTACGATCAAACTTTGTTGGAGAAGTTTCCAATTGCTGTTGAAAGTTGGAGGGACCTCTCTTGTGAGGAGTGTATGTATCCACTATGGATGAGAGATTATGGTTTGATTGCTTGGGAAATTGAGTATTGCCCTTGGTGGCTAGATTACACTCGAGGCACCTACCCACGTGATAAAGGAAACTTATATAAAGGTTATTTTTGGCATTTATAAAAACTACAAAATTGTTAAAGTGCTCATACTATTTAGATTATGTTTGTGAGAAATATATTTTTGTTTGATTTAGAGCACATTCTTGAAAGAAATGAAAATGGTATTGAGGAGATTGGCTCAGCTTCCAAGAAATCCACCTCTTCGAAAAGAGTAAACAATAGTACAATCTCCTCTATAAAGAAATGATTGGATTTTGTAAGATCCAAGAAGCCCAAGAAGTCTCCCAAAAAGAACTAAAAAGGCGCTCAAGGCTCCACAGTTAAACTTGCTTGTATAGATATCTAGCTGTCACTTTCTTTCTACTCAGCAATTCTTGATGAAATATTTTATTTTTTGATTATGCAGTGCCTTCCATAGATTGTGATGTGACCATTATTGGGAACATGCTAGATGTTTACAAAATTTCTCTCGATGATGAGAAATGGTAAACACATGTGAAAAGAAAGACTAACTATGTGTGGTGTGTGTTGTGAATGTTTGAAATACATGTATTTGATCGTATGCAGGATCTTGGATTTTCTTCATTCAGCCCATGTTGATGGGGAAAAGAGCAATGAAGTGGCCTCTCTTTTGTTTGCGGATTTTCCAACAAACTTTAAAGTTGAAAATTTTTCGGAGAACGAGGTATGCATCCTTCAAAACCACAATGGACAGTCTATGATAGTTTTGGAACTTTAATTAAATTAACAATGCGTATTATGCAGGTCCCTACATGGAATCAATTCTCTCAAAAATTAAGTAATAAAGTGGCCGTAATAGCTTCAAAGTATGTGGCAGACAATGGGTGGTACATCACCCTAAGCTCCAGTGATCACTTTGGCATTGTGTCTAGCCATGCCATCGAGATGGGATGCAAAATGATGCACACCATCCTTATTTTGATCCCCGATGGTTATGTGCGAAAGACCATTGAGATTGTGAGAGTAAGTAAATTTATTTGTTGATTGAAAAGAATGCTTGTAGTTTTCTTCAATTAGATCACATTCTAATTGTAATTTGTAGGTGGAAACACTATTGCTAGGATTGTTTTATCATAAGGGTCAACGTCCTATCTACGATCGACGAGATGGAGAGAGCGTGGACAACAACTCTTTCGATGCCAAGTCTGGAATACTGGTGGAGCGCGCCGACGGAGAGTACATTGGAGGACACGCTCTTAGAGGTGCCACCGAGCGTATCCTTGACTTCTTTCGGTAAGAATATATGCTTCCTACTATGCGTTATTGGACTATGTTACATAAAGTAAAAATGCGCATATCTTTTTCTTTTTTTAGCTGGCTTGTGCGGACATTTACTACGGAGCACACCTACATTGTTGATATTTTTTCTGGATGTGGTGGCTTGGGCAATGTTTGCGTTGAGTTATGTAGACACTGTCTCTGCATAGATAGTGATCCAGAGGTCTTCCATCAACATCTTTCACGCTTCAAGGCTCCATGTGTATGTGCTATTTCAGCAGTTGATGCAGATAGCGATGAGGAGACTGATTGGCAACAATATGAGCCCAGATCACATTGCCCTTGATTGACATCAACATTGGTATTATCTATCGTTTTTTCTAGTTTGTGATTTTTATGGAACGACGTGTGACCATGGTGTTTGGGTGCCACTTTTTTGGTATTACTGAAGACATGTTGTTGGTGTTGATCGTCCTTATCAATTCAGCCATGATTTCATATTTATTATGCTGAATAGAAGTTTGTTGAGAGCTTTGGATTTACCAAAGTAATATACCAACACAAGTTTTTTTGCTTATGTAATTTCTTCTTCCCGTGAGCATTCGCTGCTGCACGGAAGCAAGTATGGAATGGTAATTATTTTAGTTTGAATTTTCATGCCGTTATGCTGCCGAAATTTTGATTTCTTGTCAATATAATCATGCTTTTGTTCATGTTTGAAAACATAATCATGGTTTCATATATATAGAAAAGTTAGTCAAGCTTCACGGAAGCAAGTATGGAATGGGATTTTTTTTTTTGTATTTTGGCACCATTATGCTGCCAAAA
The DNA here is from genome assembly GCF_014529385.1 of Adiantum capillus-veneris. Taxonomy (NCBI): domain Eukaryota; kingdom Viridiplantae; phylum Streptophyta; class Polypodiopsida; order Polypodiales; family Pteridaceae; genus Adiantum; species Adiantum capillus-veneris. Next base: position 128,509,530 of record NC_140944.1, read on the forward strand.
TTTTGATTGCTTGTGAATATAATCATGCTTTTTGTTCATGTTTAGAAACATAATCATGGTTTCAAGTATACACAAAAGTTAGGCAAGCTTCACGGAAGCAAGTATAGAATAGGAAAGCTTAACGAAAGTTAAGCAAGCTTTCACAGAAGCAAGTATGGAATGGTTTTTTTTTTATTTTTCACGTTGTTATGCTGTCAAAATTTCATTTGCTTGTCAATATCTCTTTACACTGTCGGTCTAAGAATATATATAGTTTTATATATAATATTTATATTATATATATATATATAATATCTTTTTATTTATTTATTTATATGTGTGTGTTTATGTACGTAAGCAGTTCTTCAACTCGGTAAAGTGTTTTTAAGTACTTGTTTATACAATATATATAGTTATTTATATGTTTGTGTTTATGTACGTATGCAGTTCTTCAACTCAGTAAAGTGTTCTTAATTACTATTTTATATGCAAGAGTCTATGCGTGTATCATTACTTTGAGGTCTTCGCCCAAACAAGTACAACCATCAATATTTTTCAGATTCCTAGTTTCAAATTGGCTTATTAGGCATTCATCCTTGTTTGCAACAACACCTACATGGACAGGAAAGTATATTCTACTAAAAGTAGGGTATATAGTAAAGACATGCTCATCTTTTTCTTGCATTATATAAAAAACTCACATAGATTTTCTTTACGTTTGGCTTTCAAACAGCTTGTAGTTACATTTGACGGTTCAATTTAGCTACAAGATATCAACAATACCCTAAATTATGACAGATCTTGAAGATGTGTTAGTAGACCAGGCCGATTAAAAGTATCACAGCTACTTCTATAATAATAAGTCAGACAGAGACATATGAATTGTTCTCGCCAAGGCACTGAAGAGTGGAACACCATCATATAGTTAAAATAAGCATCATATAATTAAAATAAGTTGTTTACATGATTAGGTATGGAATCAAACCTGCACACACACACACACAGTACAACTTGCATCACACTAGTACAATTTATCATGTGCTAGTGCATATTTATTTAACTATATATATTTAGTGCATAATTATATTAATCTTGCCTCAATCTTCTACCACATTAGAGCCAGAGATGTCGACCAGGTTGATTGTGCGTTTGCGGACAAGCAAATGGTCAATCTTTGCCTGTACAGCGGTCCTTCGAGAGTTGTCTATGTACCCCCATGTCTCCCACTTGCCCAGAGCTTCTCGCATTGTCTCAAAGCCATCATTGAGTTCCTGGTCTCGGGTGTTGCGAGCACGATTAAGGTGGTTGAACATCCGGATCGCCTTGTTTGTGTCACGCTCTCTCTGTGTAAACGTCTTCTTTTCTTCAAGGGGTGCATTGGGGGGGAGTTTGTGAATCTCTTCATGGATTTTTGCAACTACCTCATTACCAGTAGTTGCATATCCTATAGGCATTGTATAAGTATAGGGAAAATGAAAAAATCTCTCTTGATTAGCACCTCCGATTCACTTGTGCAGCATATGCTGCTTGCCTTGTAACATTTATATAGTCTAAAGCAGCATGCTCTCAAAAAGCATTGATAGTGATGGAAGAGTGGCATGTGTTAGTGACATGAGGGGTCCCACGCAGCATATGTTATAACTGCTAAATTGGAGCGTGCAATAATATATGCATGATTTGTCAATATGAATATTATAATCGTCTACTACTCCACCACTAACTTTTAAAGTGGGGTGTGCAATAAAGTATGCAAGATTTGTCACTACGATTATTATTCCCCTATAAGATTTATAAGCATCTAATAGTGCAATGAGTAGACACCACTAACTGCCTCTCTAAGGGCTCCGGAAACACTATGATTATTATTCTTCTATGAATACTATAGGCATATAATAGTCCAATGAGTAACCACCACTAACTGCTTCTCTAGGGGCTCAGAAAACATTATTTGTGGACCCGGCTTTGGAACCTTTTCACACGCATATGAACAGGCAAACTCTCTCTCTCTCTCTCTCTCTCTCTCGCTCTCTCTCTCTTTCTCTCTCTCTCTCTCTCTCTCTCTCTCTCTCTCTCTCACTCACTCACACACACACACACACACACACACACACGTGAGTAGAAAACGTGCACACAACCTCCTTCTTCACAACAAAACTACACTTTCATCTCAATTAAAATGTGGGATATTTATGAAATAAACCAACACATAAACAATTCTATACCAAGATACTAAATGAAATAATTTGAACTGGATTGAGAACCTTCTTGCCCAAACTTGAGCCGAAATTTTTTCATTTTGAACCTATCTTTCCTCTCTCCCCCTCATCTCCCACTCTCAGGCTCTCTCTCTCTCTCTCTCTCTCTCTCTCTCTCTCTCACACACACACACACACACACACACACACACACACACACACACACACACACACACACACACACACACACACGTGAGTAGAAAACGTGCACACAACCTCCTTCTTCACAACAAAACTCCACTTTTACTTAACTCCACTTTCATCTCAATTAAAATGTGGGATATTTATAAAATATATACATTAAACCAACACATAAACAATTCTATACCAAGTTACTAAATGAAATAATTTGAACCGGCTTGAGAACCTTCTTGCCCAAACTTTAGCCGGACTTTTTTCATTTTGAACCTATCTTTTCTCTCTCCCCCTCATCTCCCGCTCTTAGGCTCTCTCTCTCTCTCATTGTCTTGCACATCTGATTCTTCCTGTACTTTCAACTCTGCATCATTTGAAGTTAGTTTCTTTGGAGTAGAGATGATGTTGACTCTTCAAGTATGTCGATGATGACATCTCCACATGGTTGTATTGCTCTCCTAGTTTGTGTTTGTGCAGCATCCTCCATGACATAGCTATTTGTCCCTCTATTTTCATTCTCACAAATCTCATTATCATTTCTCAGTACTTTCAACATAAAACATGAAACTAGGTTGTAGCCTTTTTCATCACAAAACTTGGTTGGAGTTAGCTCATTTACACACATATCCAAGGTTGCCAATATTTGAGTCCATCCAAATGGCTCAAATAATTGCTCTGGAAAGGGTTCCGATATGTAAGCTTCATCGTCCATTGATCTTTCTAGGATGCAATCCTCCTTCACTGAGCTTCAACACTTCGAAGCACCACACTTCGAAGCACCACACATCCAAAGTTCTTGTTTGGTTTGTAGCCACGCAGGTATCTCTTTCCCAGTGTCTATAGTAGAGCCAATTTCTTCTAAAGGAGTTCTATTCACATCTCTATAGCTATGGTCTTTTACGCTTATTTTTGTGGTGATCTTTTTATGTCTCAAGTAGATATAGTCATAGCCCCAATCTTGAACCATGTTAAGTTGACGCATGAAAGGTCTTCCTAAAATAATATCAAAATTGTTCCCTTTTCCAAAATCTACTATTGCAAATGTATGTTCATATTCAATTCCACAAGAAGTCACAATAATTTGCTCTAGGATACCCAGAGGTTTTTCAGTGTATCCATCTGCAAGTTGCAGCTTCATTCTAGTTTTCCTAAGTGCTAGTCTACCCCATTTTTCCCAAATGTCTTTTGTGGCTATGGCTACTCCAACCCCACTATCAAGTATAGCCAATGTTTTAACTCCTTTGTATTCCACAGGTAAGGTGGTGTTTCCTTATTCTCCTTCGCAATATTACCCCACCTTGTTTATTGGCACAGGTTTAGCGTTTGCACTTTCTTGTTGAGTTTTGTTTGATTGTTCATTCGAGGGTAGATCTTGAAGAGGTATCTTTAATCCCATCTTCCCCAAATTGTTGCCTACTTCATGCCATACAGGTGGTCTAATCTTAAGCAGTTCAGATAGAGTAATGGTGCACTGTATTGGAGCTGACATCAACTCTTGCATACTCTTTGTATCCATCATCTTGGATATGGCTTTCCTCTGAGATGGCACCACTCTAGTCTCTGAGTCTGCCTCATGTTCTCCTATGTATGAGGGTAAGGTCTTCAAGGACTCTGGTTTGCTTTCAATTGAAACTTCTGTCCTTGCATCTCCTTTTAGAGAGTGAATGTCTCTCTGATAGACTTCATGCCCTGTATTGACCTCAGTTATGGGTGCAGATTGGAAAGTCGCACTTTCATCTTTTGGACTTCTAATTGCTTCCCACAATTCATTTGGCCATGGCTCATCTATCTCTAGTATAGGTGCCATAAATTGTGATCTTGACCTTGCATCATTAGTGGTGCTGGCCACTACTTGATCATCTAGTTGAATTTCTAGGTTATTGGTTTCTTGTGTTGCAGTATTTGCTTGCACATGGTTTTGTGATTCTAGCTCAATGTTTCTTTGAGTTAATGTTTCAACAACCTTTGCCTTAGGCATTTCAAATCCAACACTTTTTGGTTTTGTTTCTAGAGGTGGAATTGGTGCTTCAGGCTCCATCATTGCCTGTGCACTTTTTACCAATTCCTTACACATTTTCAACCTCTCAGTATCTACCTTAGCATGAGGATATTTCATCCCTCGTTGCTCTAGGGTTTGGTTGGGTTTCAATCTAGCCTCATATGCTTCCAATGCAGCATCTAATGGCTCTAGGACTTTGTATACCAACACAGATCCTCCGGAATACGCCTTCCGTGGTTTCTTATCGCTCACCACCGTTTTGTTTTCCCGTTCTTGTTTTAACTGCTCCTTTGTCTCTTGTAATTTCGTTTGTAGTGCAGTTTGATTTGTAATTGTTTTTGCTTTGATTCTATCTCTTTTGGCTTTCCAGGATTTTCTCCCAGTCCTCACTGACACAGTAGTTGTTTCCCCTTGTTTGGGTTGTTGATCTTTCTCCTCATTAGCTTGGTCCTCAGCATTTTCTTTTGCTTGGGATCTCGTCACTACCTGCACAGGGATTCTGGGTTCAACCTGTGATCCACTTGGAGAAGGTAACACTCCCACAACATTCATTGTTTTTTTCCCCTGTTTTTTTGGGTGTTTTGGACAATTTGGAACAACATGTGTAATGGCACACTCCAAACAATATCCAATTATCTCTACACAAGAACAATTCTTGGCCCAATGATTACCTCCATACTTGTAGCATGGTCCATCTTGTTGAGTCACTGGTGGCACAATTGATGGTTGTTCTTGCTTAGCCAAAATGTTCTCTGGTCGACGCTCTTAATTGGCTATGAACATTAGAGTGTCCTCATTCAATGAATAGAGTTTTCTCATAGGTTCTTGCCCTAGCCTAGGTTGTGATACCTCAGCTCTTTGTAAAGCCCTTGATATAACCCTATTTTGAAATAATGGATGATTTGGTAATGGCATTTGTTTTTCTATTTGATGTCCAAATAGTATCCCCTTCGTGTAGGTTTGATTATAGTAGCACTCACTCATCTCATGATTGGTCCATTTTTGCTTAATGGCACACCATTTTATTCGTTGTGCTACTTGCACTACTAGCTCATCTAGGTTGGTCATTAATTGAGACATAACCACTTTCCTTGTGTTGGTTTCACTAGATGCTAAAGGAGCATTATCCCTAGTGATCTTTGTATCACCAATTTCCTCGCCATAGGCTTTACAATTGTCAAAAACTAGGTATAACGCTTCTCTCATGAGTTGTTCAAAGGAAGTACATCCTTTTAAGTGAAAATCTTTCTTGAGAGTTTCATTTTTCAAACCCTCTATGAAGAGAATTGATAATATTTCATCCTATGGTAACTCGCGTTCCGGACATCTCTCTATATATTGTTTGAAGCGTAGCGATGCTTCCTTCACTCTCTCATCTTCTTTTTTCTTGAATGCATAGATTTGAGACACTGTGTTATGCTTGATTCCCCTTTTAGAGAACTCCACAACAAATTCTTGCAACGGTTGTTCAACGTTTGAGAAGGCATTTTTGTCCAACGGTTGGAACCAAATCAATGCTATCCCTTCCAAGGTTAAGCCAAATCCCTCATACTGTGTATGAAAATAAAATACTTGTTTGGCTCTTAACACTTGTTTGAACAAGGATGCATGTACATATGGATCCCTTAATCCATAATACTTCTTCTTGACACATTTGGCCAATTGATATGGTCTCATTGGTTCTGGTTCAACCATGTATCTTAGGGTGTTGGGGTCTCTCACAAAGACATCCCTCGTTCCTTCTTCTCGTCTTGGAGCAAATCCTGGTGGAATCCCCTTTGAGACTTGTTTTGGAAATGTTGATGGATTTGTAAGTCTACTTGGTGGTCTCTTGGTTTCACTCAATGAGGTAGGAGCTACACTCTTGTGAATAGCTATTTTGGATGTTTGAGGTTCATTTGATTCCATAGTTTCAATGTTAGCTTCTTGAAAATCAGTCTCAAAAAACCCTGGTACGCTTACACTCAGTTGAAAATAGTAAGCAGAGATTGGAGTACCCATGTATGTATATCTTTCTAGCTCAATTGGGCTGATAAGTTTGTACTCTCGTCCATACTTATCTACCATTAGAACTTGCACTCCCTGGTCATCTGTGTATGTGAAGGCATAGAGGTTCTTGTAGTCTGTCAACTCTTCAATGATGGAATTTAAACATCTATAGAAGTTGTTTTGATCCCCAACAGGTAACCTATAAAGGCCATCATAAGTGTAATCCGTTAGAACTCTCGTGGCTTCATTGGTTTTGATGAACCTCACGTTGGGTTTGTTGATTAGAGGATGCTTCTCCTCTAAGTCTCCAGCAATTTCCACTTTTTTTCTTCCAAACTCCCGCATTTTAGTTGATTGGTTTGGCTTCCAGTGAGCTACATGATCACTTGACAAATATCCATGAGCCATGCCTTGAGGTTTGGCTTGATATGATTGATAAGCCTCATGGTCTTGTCTCAACCCTCTTGTTATAGGTGTTGCAATATTTCTGGTTGTTTGTGTAGGTGGCATAGCTCTGAGTTGAGTGGTAAACCCTAATGATGGATGAGTTGTCATGTTTAAGCCTCACTCAATACTCTCAAGATGATCCTTGATAAGAACACCTTGGCTTAGTGCACACAATCCCTTTTTGCCCTTGGTCAAGTCTCTAAAAAGTCAAGAATTTGTGACTTTTTTGGTCTCTTGAAATTGGTTCTGGGTACCCTAAAAGTTTGGAATTAGGAAACCTAGAAAAATTCAGCTCTAAAACCAAAAGTGTGTGCTATTACCCGTAAGCTTTCTTCCTAGCAAAAGTTAGAGCACTTTTAATAAACTGCACTTGAAACAGCACTCAAAACAGTCTCAGGACCAGAACACGGGAACTTTGGCTTGTATCTTGGCTTCAAGAGGGTATTTTTCACTCAAACTTGAGATTTGGGATGTTCTCAAGTAGATCTACAAACTTATGAAGTCAGATACCCCGACTATGTAGAGGTACACCGATCGCGATCGTTGACCCCATTGGAAGATTTTTGCACAGTAGCTAGCCCTTGATGTCTTGATACCAAGTGTCTTTGTATTTTTGAATTTGGAGATGTTTTGACCAATATAAACCCAAATCCCAGGTGGTTTTACAGTTATTGGCCTGATTGTGTAACTGGGACTTTTGACCACTTTCTTTTGCTTTTTTGACCTTGCTCCTTTTGGAAAATATGTTGCACTAGATGTCAGCTACCTACTCATAATTTTTCAATCCAAAATGTCACTGGGGTACACCGATCGTGATCGTAGTTCCAGCTCCTTTTTGCATGAAATTTTAGGAGTTGATAGACATGGGTATGATTAGTCTATTCCCAAACCCACTTTGCATTTGGATCACAAAAACTTGAATTTTCTCAAAATTTTGGTATGAAGGATCAGTGATCAGTGTTTGCCCTATTTGACAACGGTCTTTTGGTTTTTTGACTCTGGTTCTTTTGAGAAAGTTGTTTGTCTAGTTATCAGCTACCTACTCACCAAGTCTCAACTCAAAATGTCACTATGGTACACCGATCGTGATCGTAGTACCAGCTCCTTTTTAGGTGAAACTTGTGGATATGGTAGACAATGATGTGTACGGTCTACTCCCCAAATATTTTTGAATTTGGACAAGAAAAATTCAATTTTTTACCAGATCTTGGTCTGTTGCAGTGGTTTTCTTTATGTCTACTGTTTTTGGCTATTTTGGTGGTTTTTTTGAATTTTGACAACTCCCGGTATCTTATATAACCTACCTGTATGTGTGGGTAAAGTCTGGTCAAAATCTGGCACTGAGGGACACCGATCACGATCGTAGTTTGGAGCCCAAATTGGATGAAACTTCACAAGCTTGTTCACTAGGCTATTTTAAGACTACTTGCCAGACACTTTTGAATTTGGACTCAAAAAAGTCAAGAATTTACAGTTTCTTGGTATGAAGTGCCTGATTTTTCAATTTTGTTTGGTTTGATTGATTTTGATGTTTGATTTGGGATATGAGAGATACCTAGGCTTGTCCTATGCACAGGCTATCCCTCTGCATGGTTTCTTCCCAGTTTTGATGTGTTTTGGTCTACTGAAAGTCAATTTCTATGCCAGTTTAGAAGTTTTTGACTTGGATCTGTATTCAGATGGTTTGATAGGTATTTTGAGGTTTCTAGCTCTAGGTCCTTTAGACTTTTATGTTTGTATACACCTAAGGATCCCACATATGAAATCTGGTCAAAATCTGGCACTTAGGTACACCGATCGCGATCGTAGTTCTGAGCCCAAATTAGACCAAATTTGGCATGCTTGTAGACAGTGATGTTTTAAGGCTATCCCCCAAGTCTTTTTGCATTTGGATCACCAAAAGCCAAGATTTTGCACTTTCTAGGTCTGTCAGGCTAGTTTTACCCAAGTGGCCTGATTTCCTTGATTTTTGATGTTTTTGGGTGTGGTTGCTTTAGACAAACTTGTTTAGAATCTTATCAGGAAGGCACATGTCAAATCTTGTACAATTCTAACACTGAGGTACACCGATCGCGATCGTAGTACCTGGGAAAAATCTGATGAAATTTGGTCTGCTCTCTCTGACAAGTATTTCCCAGTGTTTGGTGCTACCACTTTGTGATTTGAATCAATTTCAGCTCTGTTTGGTCAGATTTTCAAAATTTCAGAGTCTTATGGCCTTTTTGCCAAAGTTATGGTTTTCTGGTTTCTCGACTCTAACTTTTGCCCTAAATCTGATTGGAATGTGATTTGCTTATCCTACTCCTAAGTACAGAAATGAAAGAACATAAGAAAATGAATCAAACAAAACAAACAGGATAAAAACGGATGATGGATCAGTACTCAATCAATAAAAAGAAATTTGAAGAGAAAAAAATGCTTAAAGCAACCTAACTCATAACTCCCTATATCTCTCAAGAGTAGATCTAGCCAATCCACCGACCCTAGACTCCACTAAGCACTAAACCCTTGTCTAGATGCTTCACTTAAATGTAAATGGAGTGTGTTACCATATACATGTGGTAGTGATGTGTGTGAACACACTAGGACCGCCGGGGCATTTTTTCCCTCTTTAGGAGGTTTTTTCCCCCGTGCATTGTATATACGCCCATCACTCTAGGGCTATCTATCTTTCCATTGCACACTAAGTAACACACTCTCTATTGTGTGCCTTGAGCTTTCTTCGTCTTCTCCAAGATGTGTGTGTTTCTCTGCAATCCTAATTCCAACAATTGGTATCAGAGCAGGTCACGTCCTCTCGGGCTTAGTCTCCAGCTGCTCCAGCACACGCCTGCTCACTTTCTCCGATTTCAGTGAGCTTTGGCGAGCATTCGCAGGTCCACAAAAAATTTGGGCTCATTTCGGCCTCCGTTTACACTTCAGGCAGTACTGCACATGCTATTTCATCATTTTGTGCAGAATTTCTGTCAGTTCTGTTTCCTGCATTACAGGTGCCTTATAGTCTTCTACGGTTTGTGCTATATAGCACAGGTTGTTCCCGCTCCGTTTCTCCTATTTTCGGGAAGTTTTCACATCAGGTGCAACATTTACCATGGCTGACAACAACAACACAGATGTGTTCAAGATGTGTGCTGTTGAGGACAGGTTGGATGGGGACAACTACCCTATGTGTCCTTATATGATGCAACATGTTCTTGTGTCAAAGGGTGTCTGGAACATTGTGTAGGGCATTGATGTACGTCCTGGTTCTGATGATGTAGGCGATGTTGAGGATGTTGCAAGTCTTGCTGCAAGGATTGCACCTGTTAGAGTTGTTTTGCCTACGGTAGAACAAGCTCGTTGGGATGTTAAGGATGCACAGGCTCATGCATTGATTGCGTTGTCTATGAAGCGCACCATTGTTCCTCACATCCGTTCAGCAAAATCTGCAAAACAGCCTTGGGATATTTTAGCAGGTCTTTATGCAAGCCGCAATGAGGATAACATTGCTTTGCTGCGTAAAGAGCTGGAGTCGAAGATTCTGCACGAGGAAGATGATATGGACGCTTTCCTTGCTAGTGTCAAGGATATCAATGAGCAGCTTATTTCTGCAGGTGAAGTCATTTCAGACAGTTCCCTTGTGCAGACTATTCTTGATGACTTACCAGATTCCCACCAGAGTTTTGCTAGTACTTGGAGACTGATGACCCAAGGAAATCCTGAAGTTGTCAAGTTTGATGCATTATGCACATTGCTGTTACAAGAGTCACTTTCTAGAAAAAACAAGACTAGGCAGCGTGCAATTGAACAGGCTTTTATTGCTTCTCAAAGAAAGGGTGGTAACAGTAATGCAGCCACTTCTTATGGTTCTGCTGCGAGTGGCAAAAATTCTATTCCTAATGCTTCTGCTGGCAGTACTTCGTCTGGCAATTCTGGTGATAAGGGAAAAAAGAAGATGCGTTGCCATTATTGCAAAGCCAACGATCACTTGATCAAGTTGTGTCCTAATTTGAAGGCAAAGAGGCTAAGAAGAAAGAGGGTGGTTCCAATACAAATGCTGGTTCCACTACAAATGCAGCCATTGTTGAGTCTTCTGTGAAAGGAGACTGTGTTGCTGATGTTGATGCAGTATGGGCTTTTAGCGCAGAGTGCACTTATAATCTTGCTGTCCATAATGAATGCTTGTCAGTTGCTGCAGATTCACATGTGTGGTATTTCGACAGTGGTGCTACAAAGCACATTACCTCACATCGTGAATTGTTGACCTCTCTCGAGTCTGTCCCTCATGGGAATTCAGTCACTTGTGCCAACAATGCCTCTTATTCAGTCACTTGTAGTCAAATTTGTGGATGAGAGATGTACAGTTCATGATCTCAGTTTTGGTGATGAAATTGTCGCATCTGGGCTTTTGTGCCGTGGGTTGTATAAGCTCACTTTGTATGACAAGTGTGGACAAAATTTTACAAATGTTGTTGCAGATTCAAGGGCTATTTCAGATGCAAAACTTTGGCATGCACGTTTTGGTCATCTGAATTTTTCCAGTTTGCTGCGTTTGCAGAAATTTGATATGGTTGCTTCTTTGCCACCTCTTGAAGCACCTGTCAAACATGTTTGTGAAGGCTGTATTTTGGGTAAGATGCAGCGTTCTAAGTTTCCAAAGGATGGTTCAGTTCAGGCCACATGCAGGTTGCAGCTTGTGCATAGTGATGTTTGTGGGCCCATGCAAACTCCGTCCTTGGGCAATTACCTGTACTTCGTGACTTTCATTGATGATTAATCCACGCATGCATGGGTATTTCCGCTTAAAGCGAAGTCCAAAGTTTTTATGTGCTTCAAACAATTTCTGGCTATGGCTGAAAATGTCTCGAAATGTACTATGGGCACCCTCCGTTCTGATCGAGGGAGGGAGTATATGTCTCATGAATTTAATGCATCTCTGGCTAGTCGTGGGATAAAACACCAATGTATAGTGCCTTATACACCTCAGAAAAATGGTGTTGCTGAGAGGAAAAACAGGTCACTGACGGAAATGGCACGATGTATGGTCAAAAGTCAAGCTTTACCGCATTCTTTTGGGCTTGAGGCCATCATGTGTGCCACTTATGTACTTAACACGTGTCCTAAGAAAGCTTTGCAGTCTATTACTCCATATGAAGAATGGCATGATAGAAATCCTTCTATTGAGCACGTGCGTGTTTTTGGCTGTTTGGCATATGCTTTGGTGCCACAAGTGCAGTGCAGAAAATTGGATGATAAGGCTGTCAAATGTATTTTTGTTGGTTATAGTGCTGAAAGCAAAGGTTACAGGTTGTATTATCCGCAAACAAAACGTATTCAGGTTTCACGAGATGTAGTGTTTGTGGAAGATTCTGTTCAGCCCTTGCTGTCATGTACTAGAGACAGTAATGTAAGCTCACAAGACATTTATGACACTTTGTTGCCTCTTTTCAGTGGTGGAAATACGAATGTAAGTTCCAATGAGGCAAATGTACAGCCTATGGGGGTTTCTGAAAATGTTCTAGATCAGCCTATTACTGATGCAGATGTACATGATGTACGTGATGAGGAAAGGGCTGAAAATGACCAGGCTAGAGGTATGCCAAAATGGCTGGTGCACACTTTGTGTGACAGTAAATTGGATGCACCTTTGTCTAGTCGTATTCGTTGAGGGTCTCGCCATGCATCTTATGCATCAGATTGTTATGCTTTGGATGTGTCTAGCTTACATGATGTTGAGGAGCCTCTGACTTTTGATGAAGCACAAAATTCAGAAAATTGGATGGCTGCCATGCAATCAGAATATGATGCACTTATAGAAAATGACACATGGACTTTATGTGATTTGCCTCCTGGCAAAAAGGCCATTGGTACAAAGTGGGTTTACAAGTTGAAACACAAGCCGGATGGTGAGATCGATCGCCATAAGGCTCGACTTGTTGCAAAGGGTTATGCACAACAAAAAGGTACATTGCTATGTAAGTTTGGACTTGAGGATTGCAAACCTATTGCCACTCCCATGGAAACAGGTTTGAAGTTGATTCTACATGATGCTGGTGTTCCTGCTGATGTCACTCTTTACCAAACTGTTGTTGGCTGCCTCATTTATGTATGCAACACGAGGCCAGATATTCAGTTTGCAGTCTCACAGGTCAGCAAATTTATGCATAGCCCAGGGTCTAAGAATTGGCAGGCTGTCAAGAGGATTTTCCGCTACCTTAGTGGCACTTTACATCTTGGCTTGTTTTATCCCAAGGGGGGATCATTGCCGCCAGACTTACATGCTTTTTCGGACTCGGATTGGGCTGGTTGTTTTGACACGCGAGTGTCCACAAGTGGTTTTTGTTTCATGCTTGGAAGTTCATGTATATCATGGTTGAGCAAGAAGCAACCTACTATGGATACTTTAAGTTGTGAGGCTGAGTACAGGGCAGTCTTCACAGCTACGGTTGAGTGTGTATGGCTCAAACGCCTTATGGCTGATTTGGGTGTTGGACAGGACACTGCCAACACTATCTACACTGATAGTCAGAGCACATTGGCAGTTGCGAGGAACCCAATTTTTCATGCTTGCACAAAGCACATTGAGGTGCATTACCACTATGTCAGGGAGAGGCTCTCAGCAGGAGAGATTAGCTTGGCTTATGTGCCAACACAGGACAACCTTGCAGATCTTTTCACAAAGGCATTGTCTTGTGAGAATCTTGAAGCTTTCCGGAAAGCTTTGGGCTTACTCCCCTTTGTGGACTCATCCTGTCCTCAGGGCATGGCACTTCCCTTTACTCATGTGCCAGCTCTGGTTCATCACTCCAGGGGGGATTTGTTACCATATACATGTGGTAGTGATGTGTGTGAACACACTAGGACCGCCGGGGCATTTTTTCCCTCTTTTGGAGGTTTTTTCCCCCGTGCATTGTATATACGCCCATCAATCTAGGGCTATCTATCTTTCCATTGCACACTAAGTAACACACTCTCTATTGTGTGCCTTGAGCTTCCTTCGTCTTCTCCAAGCTGTGTGTGTTTCTCTGCAACCCTAATTCCAACAGAATGGAAATTATCTTTTGGAACAATAAGAAAACTCTGAATACGCACTCGGTCACTCATCACCCAAGATTCATTCCCCGGCAACGGCGCCAATGTTTGCGGGTCGCCGCGACGGACGTCCATAGCATAGCTCTCAAGCATCAACATAAAATTATCGATACAGGGGAAGCGACTCGGATGAGGCATGGAAACTCACTAGGATGTCAACCCTAATGAAGTGAACTCGAAGAGATGCAACTACTAACTCTATAAGAAAATCAATCGCACTAAAGCCAAGTAATCTGCCTATGTCCTTCTACACAGCTCTACAGTCATCACGCCCGTTCACCATGCAAATCATATCAGAATCACACAAAACTTGAAGGGAAGCTATAGGGGACTATCAGGAACATATCCTATCACTGTCATTGCATTCTGGAGAGGTACAAAGATCGCGATCGTTCGTCCCACATTACGCAAAAACAGTAAAATGGATGATCCTAAAGGGTTGTTTTTGGGTCCCTAAAGTCTCTCCTAGGGTCAAAACAACATAAAATATGCATATAAACACTCAAAACATCGATTTAAGGCCTAAACGGATGTGTTTGAAACCTTCACCGAATCTTGAATGCTTACACTTGAATGAAAGAGCAGAGTAAGAGGAACACAATGCAAGAAACAAAACTGAATTTGGATTACCGTAGCCACAGAAACGATGATTACAAGTTGGAGCAAAGAGGTAGCTCTCTGTGCGTAACGCAATATTCACTTATCCTCAAAAAATAATCTCCCTTTCCCACTAACCTTAGTGTATTATATACCTAGGGCTTTCTAAAGTGGCCGGCCGACAACTTCTCATGGACCTTTACATACATCATTGGGAAAATTACATCTTTGACTCAGACTTGACATAGACGATTTTCATTAGGCTTTTACAGGGTTTGATGTATTAAACATCGGAAAAATAATGTGACCACATCAAAACTTTGGCCGGCTGACCCAGCGGGCGCCTTGGCTAGGTGGGCACGTGTATGTTGTTATCACCTCCAAACAGAGATAGTGGCACCTACATTGCATGGATTGGTCGTAAGGGTTCTTGCACAATTTGCTCCCAATTCAAGTTCTGAGAGAAATTGGAGTATGTACAGATATGTACACTTGACTATTCGTAATCGACTTCTCAGTGATTGAGCCAAGAAATATCATAGGCTACTTAGCAATATTCAATCAGAAAGGGATGAAGAGATAGATCATGGTGGACTGTGGATATAAATGAAGATGAGGAGGAGCAAGGGGAAGAGGTGACAGTCAAAGAACTTGAGTTTTGTGAGCTTGGTGGATGTACTTTTCTTGAATTGAATGCAAACCTTGAAGTGGATTATTTTCCTCCTACTCGGCAACAAAGGGCATTGCGGAGCAATGATGTAAACATAGATAGCATTGTAGGCTAGCACTTCCATTAGGGCCAATTTGGATGAAATAAGGGCTGTTTAGGGTTTCTCTATTCTTGATCTAAGGGTCAAGGAGGAGCCACATTTCCAAAAGTATGGCACTTTTGTACACGTGTCAAGATCTCCTTCACTTGCTTTTGGAATATTTTGCACTATTTTAGCCATAAATTTTTCATATGAACTCCAAATCTAGCGCTCAAATGGTCCATTGGTGGCGCTTGATGAGCTCTATTCAATTAGTACCCATGTTGAATAGTTTTTGTAAGATCTTCATGGTCTTTTTTAGGTTGCCCCTCTTCAGATCCTTACACAATGCTTTTTTCATCCAAATTGGCCCTAATGCATTGAGCTGCATAACAATTGAATGTCATATAAACCCTTTTTTTTGTGGCTTGTGGCCTGTGGGCCAAGTGACATACCACAATTTTTTATTTTATTTTCATTTAACACGGTAGTTTGAGTATTGTCATTTATGGATTTAAAAAGTATCATAAATTTTGTTTGCAATATTAATGGAAGACATTATTCACTTTGCATTTATAACATTACTTTATGAACCAAGGAAGACTATCAAACCTTCACAGATCAATTTACCAACATTCAAAAAGTCCCACAACAAGTTTTACAAGGCTTCAATGTTCATTCCAAGGGAGACATATAAAAGGATTATAGAGTCACTCCAATACACTCTAGGTTAAAATGTTTAGAATTTACAAAGATAAATTCAAATTATTCAAAATAGATTCTCTCTCCCTTGCAGTTGCTGCCAATAAGAATTGATAGTATTTCTCCATTTTCAAACATGGAATACATAAGCTTGTCAATCGGAGCCTTGCAAATGTGGCACCCTTTTCTATTTTCCATGTTCTACATGAGACATGTGGCCATAAGCTATTCTATAGTGTCCACTCCAACTATGGAAAAAGTGTTCGCAAACCGGATAAGGGGCCATTGCATCTGAAGTGTAAGTCGGAGGTGGCAGCAATGTGTTAGAATGCTCCATCATTGTCATGATCGATTGTTGTTGAACCTATTTTTCCATTTCACAGAGTTTACGCTTGAGTAGCTTGATATCTCTGTAACTCTTTATTATAGCTTGCATCCCCTTCCCCCGTTGTCTTTGTGGAGGTACAAAGTTGTGTTTGCAATTACTCTCCACAGTGTCATGTGTTTGCATAGCAAATCCAGCGAATGCATAACTTAGCTCCTCCCATGATATTGTGAATGTCTCACTTTGGATAACCACTATGCTCTTATTGAGGGCTCTGCTACTGACGTCCATTGGCTCATTTTGAACAAATTGGACTTATAGAATCTTTGCAAACCACAAGGGACAATCTGTGTGGTTTAGTATACTCCCCGTGCATGCAAGCTATATAGCTTTGGCATGCGTGCTAATGTCAAGCACAACACACTTATCCAGCTTCCATCTTCCCTTGTAGATAGAGAATCTTGACACATTTGGCCATGCTTCCTTGACCATCTCTATGGTGACGTTTATGTTGATGTCTTTCCATTGCTTGCCATTTGCCGGTGCCCACTCACTAGTCCTTGCGGCAACTCTCACTTGGTCATTTAGGCAAGTTTCATTTGCAAGTGTACGCAAGCGATTGTATGCTTTTTAGATTTCTCATGCTCATTCATGAACACATTTACACTATCTCAATGTGCAATAGAACCAAACTTTGCATGAGATATACAATTGAAAATCTAGTGGTACACCTTGGTTTAAGCTATCACAACGTTAATCACCTTGCACCATGAGTCCATTGTTATAAAAAGATTTTACTTGCGAATAGTGTCTAGATTTTAAAAAAAACTATAAGAACACACCGATCTCTTTGCACCATGACACCATTATTATAAGAAGAATTTACTTGCGAATAGATGTCCAAATTGCACTAGAAAATATCACAATACCACATTTTGTATTGATCGTTTTTCTCCATCATTATAAAAAGACTCTACTTTTGAATACAGATTTAAAAATTCAAAAAGAAATATCAAGACACACCACATTGTGTATTGATTGCTTTTGCACCATGACTCCATCATTATAAAAAGGTATAATTTAACTCAATGGTCCATGAATATACAAAAAGCTCTATTTACATTTGTCAAATAATCCAAAAAAGACCATTGTTTGCAAAAGTGACCAAATTAAGACATCATAACTGTAAATTTTATAAAAAATATGTACTGCATGCATTGAAACTAACGACAACACTATCTGAAAGAGTAGGCAATCATTCAATGAGGGTGACGACACCTCCAACCCAGTAGTAGGGTTGATGCCAAGACCATAATTGAATTAACCCAACAAAACAGGGCATCATTCAATGCAACTAACGACACCTCCAAACGAATAGTAGGGTTGATGCCGATAGCAACACCAAACTAAGCCTAAAAAGCAAGGCATCATTTTATGAAACTGCCGACATCTCTAGCCCAATGGTAGAGTTGATGCTAAAAGAAACACCAAACTAGCCTAAAAGCAAGGGCACCATTCAATGAATCTAATGACACCTCCAACCCAGTAGTAGGACCGATGCGGAAAGAAACACCAAACTAGCATAAAATCAAGGGTATCATTCAATGAATCTAACGACACCTCGGCCCAGTAGTAGGACTGATGCCGAAAAAAACACCAAACTAGACTAAAAGCAAGGGCATCATTTGATGAATCTAATGACACATCCAACCCAGTAGTAGGATTAATATCAAAAGAAACACCAAACTAGCCTATCAACACATATATCACTCATAAAACATAGAAAGTAGTCTATTAGCTTGTACAACAACACTCCCAATCCAATAATAGAAGTGATGTTGATAATAAGGTTAATAGAGATACCTATAAATTAAATGTAACCAACCATGTTCAGCAATAACACTTCCGGTCCAAAATAGAACCGATGCCAAAGTGAACACAATTGACATGTTGTAAAACATTGTCTACTAGTCTAGCGTTTCACAATGACACTTTTGGTCCAATATTAGGACGGATGCCGGCATGAAAAGCAAGATCAACATAATTTTTAAAACTACAAAAAATAGTTATTTAAAAAAAAAACCAACTTAGAAACAAATTAGTTAGAGAGATTATAAAATTAAGCTAAAATTTATTCCGTAACTTTTTGTCTTCCTTGTGAGGGCTCTAAAAATTCTAACAATTCTTTGGTTGGATACCTAGGCAAGTTAGAGGTGAAGAGAATGAGATTTGTGAAGAAAGTGAGGCCCCTAGGGGCCCTATTTATAGATACCCTGGGGGCCCATGGCTACAAAGTGGGCCCACCAGGCCCTCCGAGCTTCCCTTGTAGCCCGTCGGGGCCCGACAGCTACAAACCTGTACCGACGATCAAATCTCATCGGACCTCTGAGTCCCCTTCAAGTCACCATGCCATTTTTTGTGAATGTGAAGACTTGTGAATTGAGAATTTTGTTAATTAATAGTATGATCACAAATCAAATTGGGTGATCACATTAATTTGAAATCCCCGAAGAGGATATTGTGAGGCAAGTACATGAACTGGTGGATAAGGGATGGTGAGGCCTAGCTCCTCACCCTTTTATTCACAAGTCCTTTTAGTGAAAAAGAAAGACAACACATACCGTATGTGTGTTGCCTATATAGAACTAAATAGGATCACTATCAAAAACAGATTTCTCGTGTTGGGGGTAGAAGAATTGTTTAATAAGCTACAAGGCTTTACCTACTTTACTAGGATTACCTTAAAAGTGGCTACCATCAAATAAAAATAGTCAAAGAAGATATTATAAAGATTGCTTTTTTGTACAACATTTGGTCTTTATTAATATCTTGTCATGCCTTTGGCTTGACAAATGCTCCAACCACGTTCAATCGCTTAATGTATAACATTTTTAGACCCCATCGCAAGTTTACTAGTGTGTTCTTTGATGATATTATCATCTACTCCAAATCTCTTGAGGAGCAATAGCAACAACTCCAGGTAATCTTTCAAGCTTTGAGGAGGGATAAACTTTTCATTAATCAATAGAAGAGTGAATTTTTGCTTCAAGAGATTCAATATTTAGGTCACATTATCTCGCAAGATGGTATTTGTATGGATCCAACAAAGTTAAAAGGTAATAAAAGGATGGCCTCTAATCCAAGGAATCTACATGAGCTACAAAGATTTATTGGTATGTGTGCATACTATAGATGCTTCATAGAGAACATCTTGCAAATAGCACTAACCTTATGATTCTAGATCTACTCAAGACCTATGTCATTAGGAAAAATATGAACCCCAAAAGGCCCTTTAGCTTAAGGGCTGATTAATCATGGACCAATAGGAACAGGGTGGTGGCCACAACTATAGCCTCTGAAAAGGTAGGGTAGTAGGGGGCACGGGGGTCTATTTGTTCCCCTTATTATAGCTTTCTTCCCTAGAAAGAGAGAGAAGGGGGAAAAGGGAGGGGGGGGGGGGGGGGGGGGGGGGGCTATCCCTCCATTTTCATGTGCGTCCATAAAGTAACCCTAAAATTTCAAAAAATTTAAAATATCTTTAAATCTCACTTTTCACTCTCCAAAAGCCCTAACCAAACACATGGTCAAAAAGCTACTTTCTTTGACCAAAATCTGCATTTCTCAGTAGTACCTTCTATTCTACCTCTTCTCTCTTTTCTGTCCCCTTCTGCCTCCAAGCTTTCCATAACTAAAACACATAAGGAAGCTTTTCATAGTAGCTGCACCATTGTCTGCCCCTTTCATCCACACCATCCCTTTTGAACTAGTTATTCTCCCCTTGCTCCCCATATTGAACCACTTCTCCCCCTCCCTCCAAGCTTTCCATAGTTGTAGAAAAAATGGAAGTTTTTGATAGCTGCACCACATGTCTCCCCCTTTCATCCACACCATCAATTTGAACTACTTCTTCTCCCCTTGTTTCCCATTCAACCACTCCTCCTCACTTCATTCCTGAAGCAACGTGCCTCTCTCTCTAACACCACAACTCTTCTTCTTCTGGTTCTACCATGTCGACCCCCTCCAATTCAAGGAAGCCAAAGGATGAGATAGAGGCGGTTTGCTTGCATAACACTAGGTATTTTGATGGAGAATGCATTTTGCAAGTATTTTCTAAAGGATCTTGGGTCTTCATGCAACCCGTAGCTATCGGGCCTCATCGAGTTCAAAACCGTGACAACCATGACGAACATTGGCAGGGGAGACGTCTTGGTTTCAAGAACCATAGATTCAATATCATAGTGGCCATTTTTCAACATGTTGTCATGCTATGACACGTGCATAATGTGAAAATAGAAATATGTACCTCACTCTTAAAGTTTAAACCAAATGCTACAATGTACATAGTGTGAAATATGCTAAAACAGATGCCATGGTTGCAGGCGTCTACATACCTTGTCAAGCAGGCGAGGCCAGGGATGTGGCACCGTTGCATTTTTTTCCACTTAAAATCATGCCTAAATTTCTTTAGGAATGTATAAATGTCAAGTGTTTCGAAGTGGCATGCTCGTTTTGCCTAGAAAGTTCAATTCCTGGCCAAAAATAGCAAGTTTCGTGCGTAGGGCGTAAAAGACATGTCCAAAGTGATTACCAAGTGGGGAAGCGAGGTTCAACATGAAATTTGATCTTGTGGAAATTTTCCATAAATTTAGGGATTTCTCCCATCTTGTTTGGGCATTTTAGGGACAAAAAGAGGCATTTTTGGGCAAAAAAGGGTAAAAATGACTAAAAATGACCATAAAATGGTAAAACATAAATAGAAAAAAATGACTCAAAATTCCACATCAATGATGTTTCTATTGTTTCTCAAGATGAGGGGGAACTTTTAGAGCCAAGAATGAGCTCATTTGGGCATATAAGCAAGAAGATACAGCCATTCCATTACAGGGTGCTAGTGCAATCCCATGCTGCTTCCACTACATATTTGAGGTTATGAGGCCTCCAATTAGGGTTTTCCCTCTTTAAATAACTACTTGTTATTCTCCAATGAAGTACTTGAGCTTCCATTAAATGTTCACAACGAAGAATCAAAGCGTCAATTTAGGGTTTTTAACAAGTCGAAAGAGCACTGCATTTGTGCAATTGGAAGCGAGGCTACACATAGTCTTCACACACACAGGAGTTTTGAGTTAATCTTGGTTCTTTTTCAAAGTGGGGCTTTCATGGATGGAGTTTTGTTCTTTTTGGGTGTGTTTTTAGCTTCAAATCATCTACTCTTGCTTGATTTTTCTACGAATCCTCACAGTCAGAGGCCTGACGCTTTCCTAGCCGCACTTTGCACTTCTTAACACATTTTTGGTGAACCCGACGCGAAGTAGGCCAGGGTGAGGGTTCAAAAGCTTCATTGAAGGTTTCAAAATAAAGCTTTAAAGCTATGGAGCAACAAAATTAATAGGGGGTCTGGCTTGATCTAGTCACAATGCAAATGTTTCATGCTTTTGCGGTGTTTATGCAATAGAAACAAGCTGCGGAAAGGAGGGAGCTTTCATCAACCAAAGCGCTTCAATATGTGGTGAAGAAAATAGACCAATTTAAAGGTGAATATGGAACGAAGTATTTTTGTGGATATGTAAAGGAGATGGAGCTTCATCGAGTGCCTGAAGCAGAGACGGTACAAAGTTTTGAGCTAGCTATGGTTCTTGAGATCAGAGAGCATGTAAGAGGAATTAGAAATGAGCATGGGGCAACATGGGAAGCATTCAAGCTAGCCTTAAAAGAAGAGTATTCCATGGAGGACTCTGAAAGTGTAACATACAGGGCTTTTATAGAGTGGGTAGTCCTGCCAAAAGAGGGACTTTCGCCTACTGAAATGCTAAGGGAATTTGAACGTTGCTATGATCAACTTTCAAGGACTGAGAAGGCTACCCTAAACTTAGAGAAGACAAAACTTTTTTTTGCAGGCAGTAAGTAAAGAGATTCAAGAGAAGCTAGAGTTACTACTTGAGGATAAGGATGTGAAACAAGGCTTAAAGACTGACTGGAATGAGGTTGAAGATGCAATTTCACTGCTAGTGATAGCCGTTTTTCGGCTCTCTGTAATTGCCATAGTGAGTTAACCCACCCTACCAAAATCATCCAAACACTGTGGCTATCCCTACCATTTCACTGTATATAGGTGTGTGTGAGTTAGGGGACTTTTCCCATATCTTCTTAAAAACCCTCAATTAGCTAATCACTGGGCTAGTTGAGCCAAAAAAAATAAACAATAAAAAATTATAAGTATATTATGGCCCATTTGTGTGTAAATATTTCATTGTATATAGAGCCTAAATAACAGTATGTTTCATAATTATTTTGGTATTTATTTAAATATTTCTACCTATGGTGTGTTATTTATGCTATGTACATTGACTCACCATTACCATATTTTTTCTTACCATTTTGCATACTCTTTATTCCATATAAAAATAATTTCATGCAAGCTTCTCTTATTTTTGGTGTAACTCCATCCCAACAAAAATCCAAAAAAACTAGTTCTATATTTTTTCACTATTGTGATTTTTTCCTTCCTACATCTATTCTCTATTACTCTCATAAATTAGACCACCAAAAATATTCATCTTTTTATGGTAGACTTATAATGAGAGAGATTTATTTTGACCCCTTTATATTTTTTCCACCTATATTATTTATATTTGACATGTACATATTTTTTTAGACCCCTCAATATTTGATTTTCTTAGTTGTACTATTCACTTATATCATGATCTCAATAATATCTTCAATTATAGACCTACCAAATAAGGTAAAGGGTATGTGGCATGCATGCATGCACTATGGGGGGCTCACTCTTGGAGGTATTCAAAAGAATCATCCAAAGAAGGACCTCACAAGGACTTTGTGTAGTGGAAAAAAACAGTCGGTTTTGCTGAATTTTTAAAGATCACATGCTCCCCGAATTTGAAAAGGTGATACAAACAAAAGTTGTAGCTCGTGGGCTGAAATTTTACCTCAATTTTTTTATTTTTTATTTTTGAGCTACGAGCTGTGAGCTATGATTTTATTGGTGGACCCCAATTTGCCCATGCTATATTGTAGCCACACTCCTTCTTCCACTTTATCATTTTCCTCTTTCACACACACTTCTCCACTCATCATCCCTACCTCTCTCACCACTCCTCTCTGCTCCCTACTCACCTTCTTCTCAACCTTGAAGAATAAGAGAAACCATTCTGAACTCATGTCTGCTACACACACTTCCATTCCAAAATTGACCACCTAGTCTCATTTTTCCTCTTCCATATTACCCATATCTATCAAGAAAACCACAAAATTCAGCCTCTTCTCTTGAAAGACAGCACCATGTTGATTGATTACTCATATTCAATCACCTTGGCTCTCAAGGAAGGTCAAGAGTGGAGAAAAAACGTACCGTCAAAGCTAGTGGACCGTCAACAAGCGTCAAAAATTGACCCTACTCAAGACACTTGGAGCATCAACATTGTAAGAAATGCATATTTTCTTACCTATTAAGAGTTTTTTGTTCCTTAGTTGTATCCTATATGGATACTTCCATTGTAAATATCCAATTCCATTTGTAAATTAATAAAAATACTAACTCTATTAATTTACTAACACTAAGCTACTATGAAAAGTCTTATCACCTCCACTTCTCTCCTCTCTCTCTTCTTCATCTATCCCCACCAGCTTCTTCATAATTCCAAGCAAAAGAAATTGGATAAGTGCTGAAAATCTAACCCAACCATGGTTAGAGGAGTAACCCTAGCCCTCAAAATCTAATCCAATCATGGTTAGAGAAGTAACCCTAGCCCTCAAAATTGCTATAAAAGGAGGGTGTAGCTAGCACAAAAATTGGGAGCCATAAGCAAGAGCACTATGCTATAGCTTGAGAAGCCAAGCTCAACCTCTCTAGAAGCAGCTCTTGAGTGAAATCTCATTGTCTTATGCATATGCATGTGTTGTATTAGGGGTCATTAGCAAGGGAACTCTATGTCATTGTAAGAGAGAGTGATCATTCAATTGAGAGTACGAAATCTATCATTTCATCCTACTAGTGTAATCCCAACATTTGCTGAATCAAGGAGGGTGGATTTGGACTAAGCTTGGATACTTTGTCTCTCTTCCAACGTAAAGTAATGGAAAACAATGATATGTAAGTGTCTTGGTGTTTTTTTAAGTTCTTGATAGTTTGTCTCTGGGTGTTGTCATCAATTCAGCCATAAATTCCACATACTGTAAGAGAGCAACAGGGTGGAGAGGACTCCCCTGGCCTTAAGACAGTGACTGGGGTGGCTTTTCTTGTGATGTGTTTTGGTGTACTTTACTCAAGCTATGTTGAACAAATACTAATCTCACTTTGATTGGTCGTGACAGATTTGTAAGAAGGTATTAATGCAACAAGCATCCCCTCCCCCTTCTCTCTCTTTCTTACATATATAATTGTGTTTGCTTGATCATGGCCGATACATTTCAAAGCAGCCCGAGCACTCTCTCTCTCTCTCTCTCTCTCTCTCTCTCTCTCTCTCTCTCTCTCTCTCTATCTCTCTCTCTCTACGCGTCCTAGTTCGCATCCAAAACTAGGTGGTGTCCCAAATTTGTGTAGGGTTAGGTTGTGGGTTTGTGTGTGTGTTTGTTGTTTTTGCCAACCCCAACCCAATTGAGTAGCACGGGAGCCTAGAAGGGTGCTTAGAGGCCACTCTTCTTGTTCCCCGCCCCGGACCGCCTTCAAATTGGTGCCCCCACGGAGGAACCAACTTGTGTATGTTTTTGTGTAGGATCAATCTTTAGAATAGTCAAGTAGTTTGCATGAATCACAAGAATTTGTATGATGCTTTCATTCCGACTGCAAGGCAAAAGGTACACATAGTTGTTAGTACTAAGTTGCAATTTCAATGTGTAATTCGTAGAATTTTAGGTCCCCTTAGGTTGATAGAGATAAATGCATCAGTAAATCCCTTTATTTTGCCTCTCATTAGGTACGACCTTAATTTGGACGTCTATATTTTGGTTTTGTTTTAAGCATTACGTTATGCATAGACCATGGATAATGGCCCAGGAATAGAGGTTTTCCCTTTCCATTTCACTCCACACATTAGAATAAACGTTGCAATTAGTAGGAAATCCACTTTCAACAACGTATGGTGTTCATGTTTTGTGCCCAAAGAGTAGGAGAAATTCTGGCATCACCAAACCCTGTCATCCTGCCTCTTATTGATTATCATAGGTCATTTGATGTGAATATTTTTATTTTGTTGTAGAATAGATTGCAATTTAGAAAATATTACTGTGTAAATCTTATTAAAAAAAAACAAACAAACAAAAACGTGTTGTCACCTTAAAACTGATTCAATGGAGGCCCAACGCCAAATGTTTGGATATCCTCTTTTCTTTGGAGATTCTGGAGAGGATGCAGAATTATTTTTAGCAAATTTCAAGATGTCTTGTCGTATCAAGAGGATAGTACCTGATCAAGAACACGTAGAGATGTTTGAAGTGGTCCTTAGGAAAGATGCTAGCACTTGGTTTGACTCGTTGCCTAAGGAAGTTAAAGGGAATTACACGAAAGTTGTGAATCATTTCAAGAGATACTGCTTTGATCCCCAAAACACTCAAAAACTATGGAAATACATTGTTTCTCATAAGCAAAAAGACCTAGATGACTACTACTTGTACAAGCAAGAGTTTCTACGTCTTTGGGCTGTATGAGTGAGAAATGTTGCTAACCCTGGTGATGGTGCAAAGTTCCTAAAGGAGGAGAGGTTCATAGCCGGACTCTTTCCTGACCTTAAGATAAAAGTTGAGGCGGGTGCACCTGCTACCTTTGATGCAGCTGAAACTAGGGCTGCTGAGAAATATAGAAAACTCAAGTGCCTAAGGGGAGAGGTTCCAATATAAGGTCTTAGACCCAAAGGTAAGTCACAAGCATCAACATCTAGGGAGATTCCTGAGGTAACGGCAGAAGTGATTGAGAACTTAAATGAATCTTTAAGCAGCTTGTCAATTCACCTTGCACAAGATATAGGTCCAAAGGGACAAGCAAAGAAGTCTCAAGAGCGAGATCCACGACCTAGGAGAGTCTTGTAATGTTGGAATTGCGGAGAGTCTGGACATGGGATGTATAATTGTCCTTGGCCCCGTGGGGAGCCAGGGAGACCTAACTTGAATTACCCAGTGATGAATGCAGGTGAAGGAACTGGTCAACAACCAAGGCTTCTACAAAGACCAAATGGACCAAGACCACCTCCACAAGGGGTAGAAGGAGTTCCACCTTTGCCAGATTCAAATGTGCATGTGGTAGAGGTGACAAACTCAAATGAGGTTGACATGGAAGAAAACGGCATTAAGCATGGCCGAGGAAAAGGTAAAGAGAAAGAAGGTGTCACATCACAGAGTGACCATGGATGAGGCAAGAAGTCAAAGGAGACCAAGGAAGCTAAGAGGACTCGACGTCGTATCAATCTCCAAGACTTCCCTCTTGGACATGGTATGGATCCATACAACCTATTGGAAGACATGAGAGGTAAGGGTCCTGATATCTCAAGGCCTCAGTTTCTTGCATTATGCCCACAAGTTAGGAGGGATTTAACGAAGGCATTTAGCACTAGGAGCAAGATAAAAGACAGTGTTCCTATTGTAAAAATTGCACATGCTGAAATGAATGAGGATATTACACCTATGATAGATTGTTACATCAAAGGAAGATTGGTTAGGAAAGGTCTAGTGGATGGGGGTGCACAAATTTGCATCATGACAGAAGGACTCATGCAAAGATTAGGCATGCACATCCATGAGACACCTGAAATTAAAGTCAAAATGGCAAACAATAGCAAGGCTAGGTGCGTAGGCATTTGTAAAAATGTCTTTGTGGAGGCCTTTGGCATTAAGAAGGCAGTGGATTTCTATGTCATGTCTACCAAAGAAAATGGTTACCCATTTATCCTAGGGAGACCATGGCTAATGAAAATGCGAGCTTTGCAGGATTGGGAGAGTGGAAAGCTAATTTGCAGGAATGAAAATCATAAGAAGGTTTTCTTTGACATGAAGGAGCAACGCCAAGAGGAGCTCCATGAAGAATCATCTCAAAGTGAGACGGAGGAAGGCTGGACCGATAGCACTTCAGAAGGAGAAAGTAGCGGCAGCATTACTAAAGAGGAGTCTTCCATTGAAGTCATAGGGGTAAGGTTTAATCCAAACAACCAAGAGACCTCTTGCCCAGGTTTGGAAGAGGTAGGTTCCCAAGAGAACCAAAATGTGCAAGATGAAGGAATGTTAGAAGGTATGTTGTCTACAACACTTACAAAGGACGAAAGAGAGGAGTTCAAATGTGTGCTATGGAAATTTCCTAGGCTTTTTGCTAAAGACTACACCGATGTGCATGGAGTAGATCTTGTTCAACACAAAATTGAGTTGAAGCCAGAGGCCACACCTAAGGCTCAAAAGCTACGAAGGCTAGGAGTCATCAAGGAGCAGGCTTTACTCAAGGAGGTAAGAAAGCTTCTAGCAACAGGTTTCATTTATCTAGTGGAGAATTCAGAGTGGGTCTCTCCTGTTGTTGTCACTCCTAAGAAAAACGGCAAGTGTAGGGTGTGTGTGGATTACCGTCCACTCAATGAGGCAACAAAAAGAGATCACTTTCCCCTCCCATTTCAGGATGAGATACTAAATGAGGTAGCTGGTCATGAGAAGTACACTGTGTGTGATGGCTACTCAGGTTACTTTCAAATAGGTGTCGCATTGGAAGATCAATTAAAAACAACCTTCATCACTCCTCGGGGTTGTTATGCTTTTAGAGTCATGCCATTTGGACTGACAAATGCTCTTGCAACTTTCCAATACTTCATGAACATGGTGTTTCAAGCATTCTTTGGAAAGTCAATCAGGGTGTTCATTGATGATTTCTGTATTTATAGCTCAAAATCATTGCATCTACAAAAGGTAGAAGAAGGTTTAAGAAAACTTTACGACATGGGAGGTCAACTCAACCCGGACAAGTTCCACATAGGTGAGGATGAAGTGATCTTTCTTGGTCACAAGGTTTCCTATAAAGGTATTGAGGTGGATCCAGCAAAGACAAAAGCTCTCATTTAGCTACCATCACCAAAGAGTCTTAAGGAGGTCATCTCATTCATTCAAAAGGTGAAGTATATGTCACGCTTCATTCACTTAGCCTCGGAGTTACTTCACCCTTTGCAAAAGTTGACACAACAAGTAGAATTTTCATGGTGTGATGATCTTGAAGAGTATTTTTGTAATATTAAAGTCATTTTATCAGAGCTACCAACACTCATGACTCCTTGTTGGGAGTACACATTCTTTGTTAGCTCTAGTGTTGGAAAGGAAACGATTGGTGCAGTTTTATTACAACAAGATCCCCACAGTACCAGGATGCGACCCATCTACTTTGCTAGTAGGGTCATGAATGCTTTATAGAGAGGCTACACGGAGGCAGAACTCATGATGCTTTCTCTCATGTTTGCAATGAGAAATTTTAGATCCTACTTTCTACCAAAACCTTTTGTAATTCTCACTGCTGCAGAAAATTTGTTCCCTTGGGTGTCATCTCAAATGAATCTTAATATTAGGATCTCGAAGTGGATTATGGAGTTGCAAGAGTTTCAATACTCTTTCAAGGTAGAAGATAGTGTGTGTGCACAATTGGCAGGGATTCTCACTTATAAGGTACATGAGAAGGAAATTAAGGTGCTTAAGGTAAAGACCCTACCATTGCCACCACCTAAAAGTATTTCTATTGCTTTTACCTTGTTCTTTGATGGAGCTTTTCGACGAGCCACAGGAAAAGCACGGGGAGGGATAGTATTGCTCAACCCAAGTGGAGAGGTGGTCATGAAAGAGAAGGTCAATCTACCAGGTTCAACTAGCAACAATGAAGCAGAATACGACACACTACTTCATGGTTTAAAGATATGCATTGGCCAAGGTATACAACATCTCATGGTAAAAGGGGATGCACTTCTCATTGTGAAGCAAATTTTAGGCATTTTGGCATGCAAGAATGAAAGCCTAAGGACAAAAGTTCATGCCATTCGTAGATTGTTTAATCATATGCTATGTACATTCACTCACCACTATCATATTTTTTCTTACCATTTTGCATACTCTTTATTCCATATAAAAATAATTTCATGCAAGCTTCTCTTATTTTTGGTGTAACTCCATCCCAACAAAAATCCAAAAAAACTAGTTCTATATTTTTTCACTATTGTGATTTTTTCCTTCCTACATCTATTCTCTATTACTCTCATAAATTAGACCACCAAAAATATTCATCTTTTTATGGTAGACTTATAATGAGAGAGATTTATTTTGACCCCTTTATATTTTTTCCACCTATATTATTTATATTTGACATGTACATATTTTTTTAGACCCCTCAATATTTGATTTTCTTAGTTGTACTATTCACTTATATCATGATCTCAACAATATCTTCAATTATAGACCTACCAAATAAGGTAAAGGGTATGTGGCATGCATGCATGCACTATGGGGGGCTCACTCTTGGAGGTATTCAAAAGAATCATCCAAAGAAGGACCTCACAAGGACTTTGTGTAGTGGAAAAAAACAGTCGGTTTTGCTGAATTTTTAAAGATCACATGCTCCCCGAATTTGAAAAGGTGATACAAACAAAAGTTGTAGCTCGTGGGCTGAAATTTTACCTCAATTTTTTTATTTTTTATTTTTGAGCTACGAGCTGTGAGCTATGATTTTATTGGTGGACCCCAATTTGCCCATGCTATATTGTAGCCACACTCCTTCTTCCACTTTATCATTTTCCTCTTTCACACACACTTCTCCACTCATCATCCCTACCTCTCTCACCACTCCTCTCTGCTCCCTACTCACCTTCTTCTCAACCTTGAAGAATAAGAGAAACCATTCTGAACTCATGTCTGCTACACACACTTCCATTCCAAAATTGACCACCTAGTCTCATTTTTCCTCTTCCATATTACCCATATCTATCAAGAAAACCACAAAATTCAGCCTCTTCTCTTGAAAGACAGCACCATGTTGATTGATTACTCATATTCAATCACCTTGGCTCTCAAGGAAGGTCAAGAGTGGAGAAAAAACGTACCGTCAAAGCTAGTGGACCGTCAACAAGCGTCAAAAATTGACCCTACTCAAGACACTTGGAGCATCAACATTGTAAGAAATGCATATTTTCTTACCTATTAAGAGTTTTTTCTTCCTTATTTGTATCCTATATAGATACTTCCATTGTAAATATCCAATTCCATTTGTAAATTAATAAAAATACTAACTCTACTAATTTACTAACACTAACCTACTATGAAAAGTCTTATCACCTACACTTCTCTCCTCTCTCTCTTCTTTATCTATCCCCACCAACTTCTTGATAATTCCAAGCAAAAGAAATTAGATAAGTGATGAAAATCTAACCCAACCATGGTTAGAGGATTAACCCTAGCTCTCAAAATTGCTATAAAAGGAGGGTGTAGCTAGCACAAAAATGGGGAGCCATAAGCAAGAGCACTAACTATGCTATAGCTTGAGAAGCCAAGCTCGACCTTTCTAGAAGGAGCTCTTGAGTGAAAGCTCATTGTATTATTCATATGCATGTGTTGTATTAGGGGTGATTAGCAAGGGAACTCTATGCCATTGTAAGAGAGAGTGGTCATTCAATTGAGAGTAGGAAATCTATCATTTCATCCTACTAGTGTAAGCCCAACATTTGTTGAATCAAAGAGGGTGGATTTGGACTAAGCTTGGATACTTTGTCTCTCTTCCAAAGTAAAGTAATGTACAACAATGATGTGTAAGTGTCTTGGTGTTTTTTTAAGTTCTTGATAGCTTGTCTCTGGGTGTTGTCATCAATTCATCCATAAATTCCACATACAGCAAGAGGGCAACAGGGTGGAGAGGACTCCCCTGGCTTTAAGACAATGATTGGGGTGGATTTTCTTGTGATGTGTTGTGGTGTACTTTACTCAAGCTATGTTGAACAAATACTAATCTCACTTTGATTGGTCGTGACAGATTTGTAAGAAGGTATTAATGCAACAAGCATCCCCTCCCCCTTCTCTCTCTTTCTTACATATATAATTGTGTTTGCTTGATCACGGCCGATACATTTCAAAGCAGCCCGAGCACTCTCTCTCTCTCTCTCTCTCTCTCTCTCTCTCTCTCTCTCTCTCTCTCTCTCTCTCTACGCGTCCTAGTTTGCATCCAAAACTAGGTGGTGTCCCAAATTTGTGTAGGGTTAGGTTGTGGGTTTGTGTGTGTGTTTGTTGTTTTTTCCAACCCCAACCCAATTGAGCAACACGGGAGCCTAGAAGGGTGCTTAGAGGACACTCTTCTTGTTGACCGCCTCACTAGCTAAGCGACAACGACAGAGAGACAAGATGATAGATAACTCTACTCAATCCCCAAGCATTCTTGAGAGTCCCATAAAGCCTGCTATTGTGGTTCTAAAGATTGACAAGTACATTCTAGATGATATTGTGAAGGGAATGCAAGAGCTCAAGTTAAAGCTTACAAGGCTAGAAGAAAAGGGGCAACCATTGGGTCAATCTATAGAGCACTGACCTCAAACTAGAAAAGGCTTTGTCAATAGATGTATATGGTGTGATAGTACTAACCATGCAAAGAGGGATTGTGAAATCTTTAAAAACCCTTTGACAAAGGAGCTTGTTTTCTTTAAAGATGGAAAAATTCACTTAAACATAATCTCTTGGGGATGCACTTTGGCAAAGGTGGGATAAAGAAGCTAGTTGAGGACATGGCTACTAGCCATGCCATCTCAATGGTAGAGGCAGTCGCCTATGGGTTGAAGGTGGAGCCTATTAATAAAAAAGTATCATTCAAGGTTGGAGAAGAGGAATATAATGGTACTGAAGAGCTATGGCCATGTGCTATAGAATCTGCTACTATGAAGGGTAAAATGACTCCAGAGGTTTTATATGAAGCTGGAGTGCATTCAACTAGAAACAAGTTGGAACCACCCTGTAGATTCTTTGTCAGTGCATGCATACATTGCCAAATGTCAAGCCAATGAGTCCATTCTCAAAGAGAAACATAGACGTGAGAATGGGGATGAAGGGCCTTCAAAACGAGCGACGAGGAGTGGAGGCAGAAATGACACAGTGTCTCCTAGATCACCTTCCCCGCAACATATGCTTATCCTTGAAGTGCCTATGCAAGAATACTTAAAGAGAAGAATAATGAAGAAATGATATCCAAAGCAAAGGGTCTGGCCTACAAAATCCAATCCAATATAGAGGCAGCAAAACAAATCTCAAAAAGGTCTTGCAAGAGAGGATTTTGAACAGTAAGGTGGAATTTACCTTGGGTGAGGTCCTTGGAGTAGCAAAGAGGGAGTTCCATAAAGAAATAATTGATATCATCAAGAGGAAGTGACAGTCTCTTATTGAATCTATCCATGTACAAGGTGAAGAAGAGACTTTAAATGCACAGGCTGTACAGGTCTATGGCGAGCAAGGTGAAGAAACTGTTGCTGGATGCTACAAGTCGAGGGGAGGAGTAAAACACACTCTCTTCTTGAATGATGAATATGATGTGTAGACCACTTACAAGAGTAAATACTTGAAGATCCACTGGGCAAGAGCAACTAATATTGAGACCCTGGTAAAAGTGAGAAACTTAGAGGATCCATACATTTCGTTGATAGATCATGGGTCAAAAATTAACCTCATGTCAAAGAGTCTTTATCAAAAAGAAAAATGGCCAATTAATATAAATCATGGATGGATGATTCCTGTAGCAAACAACTCATTAGGGGAGTTGTATGGAGATTGTCCAAATGTAAAGGTGACTATAGGGGATGTGAAAAATGACCAAAATCTCTTTGTATAGGAGATGTCTACATACCATGTTATCCTTAAGCAGCCATACATCATTGCTACTCGCATGGAAACCAAGGTAATGGAAGATGGGTCAGCTTATGCAATAATAAGGAGCAGGGATAGGAAGCGTGGAGTACAGTTCCTCACTGTTTGTGTGGACCATTATAGGGGATGTGAAAGATGATCAAAATTTCTTTGTACAGGAGATGTCTACATACCCTCCTATTCTTGGGAATCCATACATCACTGCTACTTGCATGGAAACAAGGGTAATGGATGATGGGTCAGCTTATGCAAGAATAAGAAGCAAGGATGGGAAACCTACAAGACAATTCCTTACTGTTTGTGTGGACCATGAAAGAAAATGTGACAGGCTTAGAGAGAAACCCTTGCCAAAGGCAAATAACGAATTCAAGGACTACAGGGATATGAAGGGTTTTGGCCATGTACCATTGTAGAGCGGGATTACAGTGGTACAAGAAGAGAAAGGTTCTCGCATGATGTATATGCAAAGGAAACATTTTCTACAGGTTTTGTAGGATTATTAGACTATGGATCTATTGCTTTTACAAAGTGTGTGGAATTAAAGCGGGGTGAACGACAACATTTAAATAGTGTACAAAGAGGTTTGAAGATGAATGGTTTGCTAGAAGATGGTGAATGAATTGCAGGTGTGTTTAATAAGTGTTTGTTTGTGGATACTATGCAAGACTTGGAGTCTTTAGTGGCTTGCAAATTGCATATGGGAAGTGAGGTCGTGAAAGTATGCCCAATAGAAATGTACAAAGTCATTGAGGATTTCAAAAATTCTCAAAGTGTTGATGCACGAGTGGGGACCAAGTATAAGTTTGTGGCAAAGAAATTGAAACCAGTGGCATTACCTCTACCAAAATATTGTATAGATAAGATGGATCAAGCTCCTTTGCAACCTAGTCTTCATGAGCCAAGCAAGATTAGACATATGTTTACACATGATACTTTGAAGGAGTTAAAGATTGGTTGCAAGGCCAATTTGATAGAGATTGAAATAATATGCTTTGAAGGAATTCTTGCCAAACATGGAAAGGATTTTGCATTTGAGCTGCATGAGATAGGGTGTGTTGATCCATCCATATTTGCTCCTATGGTGATCTTCACTATCCCTAATGTACTTTGGAACTTGGAGGCGTATTCCAGTTCCAAAGGCCCATTTGCCAAAGCTCATTCAGTTGCTTAATGAAAAGATCAAGATGGGTATTTTGGAGCCTTCTTATGCTCCATATTTAAACAGGTGGTTCACAATCTCAAAGAAAAATGGTTCTTTACACTTTATTTAGGATATGCAACCTGTAAATAAGGTGACAATTAGAAATGTGGGTACATGGCCAATTGTAGATGAGTTTGCAGAGGTGTTCGTAGGAAGGGCAATATATTCTATGGCGGATTTGTACTCAGGGTATGATCATTTGCAGCTAGCAATGGAAAGCAGGGACCTGACTACCATGAGAACACCTTTAGGTTTGGTAAGGATGTGCACCTTACCTCAGGGAGAAACTAATCTAGTTGCACATATGATAAATGGCATGAACAAAGTCCTACATGACTTCATACCGCAAACTACAATTCCCTTTCTTGATGATGTGCCAATTAAAGGATGTGATGTAAGTGATATAGATGTGTCTTTTGACTCAAGGGGGTGCCCCAAGTATGTGGAAAATCATATCAATGATTTTGATGAAATCTTGCCTCAAGATTGGAAGAAGTGAACCTTACCTTGTTTGGGCAAAAGTTAGTGTTTGGTGTGAGCGAAGTTCTTATTGTGTGACATATGTGCGGAACATATGGTAGAAGGCCTTGTCTTGCAAAGATTGATGTAATTCAAACAATAAAAGATACATGTATTAATGTAATTGAGGTATGAAGGTTCTTGGGTGCATATGTATTTTATGCTATCTAAATTCAAAGAATGAAAGAGACATGTATTAATGTAACTGAGGTACAAAGGTTCTTGGGTGCACGTGTGTTTTAACTGAGGTACGAAGGTTCTTGGGTGCATGTGATACAAAGGTTCTTCCACATTATGCGCATGTGGCAGAACCTTTGTATCAACTCATGAGAAATAACTAAAAGTTCCAATGGGAAGAAATGAATACCCATGCCATGAGAAAATGAAAGGAGTTGTTGCTTATGTCTCCAACTTTGAGGAAAGGAAACTATGAATGTGGAAGATATGTAATTGTGACAGTGGATACTAGACCCACAAGAATTGGATGGCCGATTGGACAAGATGATGATGATGGCAAGCAATATGTGGTGATATTTGGAGCAAAAGTCCTAAGTGCTCATCAACGCAACTATCCACAGGTAGAAAGAGAGTTATGGGGATAGTCATAGCATTGAAATGTGACAAAGAGTATTTGATAGGAGCAAATGTAATTGTGGAGACTGATTTTCTACCCCTTCTTGGAATGATCACAAGATCCCGACGTTGCTACGTTGAGATGGACTACCTACATTAAGTCCTTGAATCCAGAATTCAAGTGTATTGTAGGGAAAGATAATCCATTTGTGGATATTCTTTCAAGAGCAAGGTATGAAAATGAAGAAGAGGTGGTTGTCGAGGGTGATGATGTAGGAACACAGTTCTATAATATCTCTCATGCCAAGGGTGATCATGTTTTCCTATCAAATGCACTTGAGTCATTTACAGAGGACCTATATCAAGGTGACTGGTTTCTCATTGGACGCTATCTGAGCACTTTGATAAGGCAAGAATGGAAGACTGATCAAGAGCTCAAAGGAATACGAAGAAATGCCTATGGATACTTTTTGAAAGATGGGTACTTATGGAAGCATCCAAAACAAAGAAACAAAACTCCCTTGAAAGTCATGAGAATGATAAGGACGCTCAAAATGAGCTTATGAAAACGTTTCATGAGAGTCTTCATGCTAGACATAAAGGCATATGGGTCACCTTTACTAAATTGGAAGAGAGGTATTGGTGGAAAGGTATGTATAAAGATGTATCTCACTTTGTGGAGTCTTGTGAAATGTGTCAAATGTATTTAAATGTACGTCATCGTGATGGGTTGTACCCTACTTATCCATTGGCAATGCATTATAAGTGGGTACTATATCTGGTTACAATGCCATTGGGCTTATGGAAAATGAGATACATAGTGCTTGCACGAGAAGACAGGTTGAAGGTCGTGCTCTAAGAAAAAAAATCATAGAAGTGGTATGTAAGTTCCTCTTGGATGATGTAATTAGCCGTTATGGATGTGTTGGGAAAATAACAACAAATAAGGGTGAGTTGAATGCTGACAAAGCAAGGGAGTTTTTCTCTAGGTTGGGCATTAAACTTGCTCTCACTACTGCATATAATCCTAAGAGAAATGGTAAACCAGAGCATGGGCATCCTCCTATCATTAAAGCTTTGGCTAAGGCCTACAAAGGTAAAACTCTTCATGCCGACATTGGTGTTATGATGCTTCCCAACTTGCCACCTTTGATTCTGCTGCAACACAAAATCTTCTTCTACTTACACACGTATGTAGTGCCAACCTCAAAGGATGGATATGGTAAGATCATTGCTGTTAAAAACCTTCATTATTGAGCACGGTCACTTTTATCAGTGAAGGAGAAGATTCTTTCCAATACTTTTGCCTCATTAGAATTAAGGAAGGCTTCTACATCAGTAGGGCTCAGTTGGTGCTGTCCGCGTGCATGATTTTTTACACTTGTTCAAGACATTGCCATTCAGTGTCACACCTACTATGTTTCGTAGAAAGAATGTTATGAACAAAGCACTAAAACTAGTATTTGGAGATAATTGGGGAATGGTTGAGGGAGTGTACCAAGGAGATAAATACAGGTGTAAGGTGGGGGCTTCAGGTATAGGGATATGATATTTGAAAGTGTGCACTACTTTGTACCTACGTTTCCACTATGAGCATTGGAGGTGTAAGAGTGGAAAGTGGATACCCTTACAATCCAGTGTTGCTAATTTTGTGACATTTGACATGCTCGTTAATTTTTCAAATGGTGTTTCTGAGATTGTGCAAGTTAGTGAACACTGGACTCTCACCAACATACAGGAACAATTGATTATCTTGGGCTACAAAGATATCAAAGATGTTTACTTTTCTCTCAATCGGCAAAAGGTCAGTTTAATTTTTATGTTGTCCACATGTGCCAATTTTTAGTCTTATTAAAAGCATTTTTGTTGTTTCAGATTGATGGGCAGATGGAGGAAACCATGAAAGTGCAAGAGGAGTGGTTGGCAGCACATTATCTTTAAATTGATCTGATAGATCAATGTAGCCTGCTCTAATGCCACGTTTTGTAAAGTATTCTATTCAATGGAAATCCAAAACTTTCTTGTCATTATAGTGTCACCTTCACTGATAAAGGTTTTTATATTTTGTTTGGGTGTTTGTGTGCGCACCCATGTGTGTTTGTATGTAGATCAAAGAGCTTTGGGATGGTATCTTTTTCTGTAGAGGGCCGTGGGGAGGTGGTGGGGGTGTATATAAAGGGGAGGGGGCTTCTTATTTGTCTGTCAATGCTTGAGACTGAGACTGAGAGAAAGACACACGTACACACACACACACACACACACACACACACACAGATCTCCATGGTAGAACACGCTAGCGCATCCTCCTCCCACGCAACAGCAACATTGAAAGAGCCACATACCCCCCTTTTGTGGTTCCTTCTTTTCCTAGAGGACACCAAATATGTTGGATGGAATGATCTTCATGGCTTCTTCACCCACACAGTGGATTTACAAAAAAAGATGCATTTCCATAATGACACTTTTCACGATATCATAGAGTATATGCATATATGCATGTGCATATACTCAAGTATGTTGTGAACTTTGAAGGAAACACCATGTTGTGGTTGCCATGTGATTTGTTTTGCTACATCCACAAGGGCGACACTGCATTTTCAAAGAGACTGGCCCGCTTTGAGGCGATTGCAAAAGAGGCAAACCACTTTCGCCAAATGACAAAGGAAGTTGTAGACTCCTTCAAGAAGCACAAAATTGGGCAATATTTCTTGTCCAACATTACCACTCCCTTCTTCCTTGTCGATGAGGAGCTCTCCTTGGAGGAGATGGAGATCCCGCATTTGGCAGTGGGTGGGGTGTTGCCCAGATCGTAAAGATCTCAAGCCCGCCCAATCATGTATGTCCAGAGTGAGCAAAGGCTGCAATCTGTGGAATATCCCCACGGCTTGGAAGGGGAAGCTGCAGTGAGAGAGAAGATTGTTGAAACCTCTGAGGTGCCCGACCCTGGGAGTCGTGACCCTGTTGCAATTCTTGAAGTGGAGATTAGCCATCTCAGCATCATAATTATATAAGATGAATAGTATTTATTCTTACATGATCTAGAAAATGCTTTTGGTGTCCAACTAGATGAGTGTCTTAGCCTCATATGCACCAAGATGGAGTTCCCCCTTCATCCTACACTAGAACTACAGATGACAAGCAGCTTCCGTTGGGGGACTCTGTTGCTGACACAATTGCTCTAGTGACAGTGGATATTCTCGCTGTCCTAAAATAGCCCATGTTATTATTTTGGTGAAAAAATCACTTGCAATTTTCACTTTTGGCATTGGTTTTTGTAGCAAGGTCATGACATGCATAGCACTTTGTCAAACCCTAGGGGTTAACAATGCCCAAGCTATAGCTACGGAGTGGAGAGGACAGCTATGTGTGGGAGAGCTATGGAGTGGAGAGGAGGGATATGGAGTAGAGAGCTATGGGGGGGAGAGCTGCAACAAAGCTATGGAGTGGACCCGCAACAAGGAGAGGGAAGAAGGAAGAGTGTGTGCTGAAAAGTAGGAGAGAGAAGAGAGAGGAAGAGGAGTGAGAGAGAGGGAAGGAGGAAGAGTGTGTGCTAAAGAGTAGAAGATAGAAGAGAGAGGGAGAGGAGTGAGAGAGGGAAGCAGGAAAAGTGTGTGCTAAAAAGTAGGAGAAAGGAGTGAGAGAGAGAGGGGAGTGATTTTGGAGGGAAATAAAAAAAGGTGAAAAGTTTGATATTTTGTAGGTCTAGCAGTGAGATTTTGAGAGAGAAATTGATTTTTGAGTATACATATAGGTTGGGCAGAAGTTTTGAGTAAAAGTGAGTTTTTTTTTTTTTGGAAAAAGTGTTTTTTTGGGCTGAGGCTATGGACGCCCTTGATTATGTGGTAAAAGAAAGGGAGGGAGGGTAGTTATTGTCATAAGGAACACCACTCTTTTGGGTAGAGAGAGAATGTACCTAACCTCCCCCCCTAGCCTCTATTTCAACCTAAAAGAAGTCTATGACAACCTAAAAAAAAGTCTATGAGAATATCCTCATTCAATGGCCTTGTCTCCTAAATCACACAAATTTTCAACCTTAATTCCTTAAAATTAGGGATCCTTGCAAGGCCCTTTTGGGGTTCATATTTTTCCTAATGTTACATACGTAGATCAAAGCTCAAAATGGGAGAAGTACCTATCCCGTGTGGAGTATGCATAAAATAACACAATCCATACTAGTACAGGGAAGGCACCTTTTGAGATCAATGAGGGAAGACCTAAAAGTCCCTTGTTACTTAAGGTACATGGGAAGATCTTCCCTACTGATGAGTATAGCTGAGATCTATAATAATCTTTTCAAAAGATTCAGAAGGCTATCTCCATCTCACAAAAAAGGCAAAAAGTTGTTGCTAACAAGCATAGAAGGGCCTTAACTTTCAAGGAAAATGATTGGGTCCTACTCAAGTTTCCCAAGGCTCGATTGAGGCAAACTACAGGCAAAAATCCTACAGGCCACCAAAAGTATTATGCTAAGCTAGCAAAAAGATAATATGGTCCTTTTCAAATCTTAAAACCAATCAACAAGATTGCTTATCAACTAAAGTTGCCCAATCATTGGCTCATACAAAATGATTTCCATGCGAGACTACTTAAGCCTTACAAAGAAGATCCACCAAAAGAACCAATAATTGAGGACCCACCCTAGATCGGAGCTCAAGAAGAGGTGTTCCAGCCCAAATCCATCCCTCAACATGAAGACAAGTCACTAAGACATGGTAAGATTATCTGACGGTATCCAAAAATTATACTTTTGAAGATGTTAGATGGATGCAAGGAACACATATTAAGGATAGTATGAACCTTGTTCTAATGTTACAATGCTACACTAGAGTAAGCAAATGTAAATGATTTTTAAATGAACAATGTTTTTTTCTTATAAGACTAGTTCTCTTTTTAATGAATGGTCTTTTAGATCTTTCTCAGCACGGGACCAAAGGGAGAGAAGGCTACATTTCATTGAGGGTCCAAAAAGAAGATGGTCTACCAAAGAGCGATGAGCACATAATGGAGCTTAAAATCCCTTAGAGCTAGCTTCATTAAAGACCTCCAAAGGTTAGTGTTAAAAATCCTTAGACCTAGGACCTTTAGGTAATTTAGACCTTAGGCAAGCTAGGCATGTGCTTAAGGTGCTTGTTGTGCTTGAGTTGACTAAGGTGATTGAAGTGCTTGTTGGTTTTGAGCTGACTAAGATGCTTGAGATTCTTGTCGTGCTTAATGATTAATGTGCTTGAGGTGCTTCGTGACTAAGGTGCTTGAGGTGCTTGATGACCAAGGTGCTTGTGGTGTTGATGAGAGATACCCCTCCCTGGGGGTCTGTGCACAAAATATACAATTTTCAATATACATCAGAGTTGCAAAAGCATTTTTCATAGGGAAGGAGTTCTCAGCACCCGACCAAGCATGGAGTTTAGGCTATGAGTTGCACTGCATCCAGAGGGACCTAGCAAGTAGTGCTACCCCTAAATGGGTGTTATGAATGAAAGTGTACTCAAGGAAAATATAACATTGTGGAGGATGAATACATGTGTATACCGCATTGTGGGAAGAGAGAGAGAGAGAAAAATAGTGGAGGGTGAAATAGAGTGCACAGAGACATGAGAGAATGACAATAGAGGATTTTTAAATTTCCCATCTAAATGAAACATGCAACCATATATTAATGCAATAACAAAATCTAAATATACCATAACACCAAAAAGAATATGGCAAAATAAGTCAGAGCACTAGACCTTGTGTAGGAATCGATCGGTCCACCCATCCACTTCCACTCTACTACGGGTAGAGAGAATTTCACTTCGTCGGGAGCAAGCTAGAATACCTCCAACCTACCATAAGCTATGTCCTCTTTGCCTCCCTCCATGAATCGGAGATCTAAAGGATCCCAAGTACCAGTAGGTTGTATGGTATCAAAGCCAACCATACAAGTTTAGGCGCCACGCCTCTTTGATATCTAGCATCGGGTGTTTAGGCAAAGACAAGGCAAAATCTATGATGCGCTAGCCATGTAGGTCGTTCAACCCCGACGCACTAACCGTGTAGATGAGCCTAACTAAAAGAAGAAGACCTAGGCAACACCCCCGATCCAGCAAAGCCCTAGGTCAACGAATCTTTTATCTAAGGCTAAGAAATGTGGGTGATCCTAGTCTTGTAGTTACGCTGCCATGAGAAAAATAACACGTGAGTCCATCACAATAGCACCTTTCATATGCACAAACAATCTTTTCCAATTAGTTAGACTGTACAAGGTCTCTACCCTTACACTTCACCATAAACCATCAAAATCACTTCATGATCTAATCCCAAAACCATAAACCATAATCCAATCGTATCACACAGGTGAACACTCCACCCAACTCAGGTAAGACACAACCATCCCTGCATAACCACTTTAGAACATAATATGGCTGCAAAAATTTCGGCAACATAATCATATCCAGAAAAAAAACCAAGAGCCATGCGGGCTTCCACCATAAAATCACAACCATAATCCATGAGGGATCTCAGGCCTTATCCACAAATCATATTCTCACTAAACCAACTTCCACACTTGGAGTTTGACATATCCATTGTGAGGTCCCCACCCCGTCGTATCAAACAACGGATCTGATGGTAAACCTGGTGGCCACTAGATCTATAGCGGAAGCAAACAAAATGGTTCAGGGTTCAACTAGCGGACGATCTCTCATCACAAGGTGAGTCGAGTTCGAGCCTGCTAGCAACGAGATCTAGCTCCACCTCGCAGGGGAAGCGTACTTAACTATCTAGCGATCCTAAGACCCACCTTCCAAGAGGAGAGAAACCCCGAGTGCCTTTTTCCCCATGTTTCAGAGGCACGTACTCTCGAGGATTCGCCGCTCTAGGGGCAATGAGTAATACCAATATCGAGTAAGCACTATGGGGACAGAGAGCTCCTGACCAATCGGGACCACCCATCTCGTAGG
Organism: Adiantum capillus-veneris; assembly: GCF_014529385.1. Lineage (NCBI taxonomy): Eukaryota > Viridiplantae > Streptophyta > Polypodiopsida > Polypodiales > Pteridaceae > Adiantum > Adiantum capillus-veneris. The sequence goes on from NC_140944.1 coordinate 128,551,860, forward strand.
CTTTGGCAACCCGAGCCAAGCCCCCACTTTCCACCCCCACACTCACACTTCATCATGTGACCTAATTACTACCACAAAGGTTGTTCAACATAAATATTCCTTGTTTAATTTCAAATCACATGGTTCGTTAAAACAGCCCTTCAACCAGTATTGCAAACAACACCAAGACAGAATTCTAGTAAAAATTCTACTCAAACTTATTCATAAAAATTCCAATGTCCTGGAGGTACAACATCCCCCCTCCAGCGAGAGTTCACTCCTCCCGTTGTCGCCTAGCTGCCCATACAACTAGGTATGTCCACCGCATAGAAAGCACGTCATGGACACTCCCACCGCATAGAAAGCAAGACGTGGGTTCCCACCGCATAGAAAGCAAGACGTGGGTATCCACCGCATAAAAAGCAAGTCGTGGATTCAAGAGCCCTAACGAGGAACTCTGCCCCCTGTGATCAGTAGGGGGGTCAGGACTGATTCAACATTGGAAATAAAATGAACATGTTGAGCTAAATTTTCCCTAGCAAACATTCTTTCCCCTTGCAAACAGCATACCCATCAGACATTACCTTCCTACTTTAGAACTTAATGTACAATGATTTCAATGCCGAGGTTTCCGTCGGATTTTTCCAACATGTTTGGGGATATGAGCATTCCTAACTAGCGTATGCAATGTTAATTTAAACAACTTGAATAAAAATATGATCTACCTCTTCCACTTCTTCATCGATGGCCCGTGAGATGGCCGGTATTTTTTCCTCCATGGGAGCCTTCCCCTTTCCGTTGACATTGCTCGTTCCTGCTTCGCGATCATGGGCACCACCGAAGCGCGTCCTCTTAACCGGGGCCATTTCTCACTACTTTAAATGATTAGCTTGGAGAAAGAGCTAAGGTTCACAAGCATCGTAACAGTCCAATGGTAGATTAGTGACATCAATTTATCCCTCCTATATGAGAGTCTAGATTTCTTTCATAAAGCAATCATTAAGGATGGCACATAATCCTATGGGAACCGGCTCTAAGATAATTACTCGGCTTACATGATCAAGAATAATTAGGATTTCACTATTGGAATTACCAGAGAATTGGATTAAGTATGATTAAACTATTTCCTAGCAATTAGATGATGCAGATTTACCCTATGCATATGTGTGAGGAAAAACCAATTCTTAGAGACTTATTGACGGATTAATTTTTTCTTAATTACGTCTTAATGCATAAGATAAATGAATTCAATTAAGCTATAATGTTAATGAGTGATTACAATAGTGATTCTCTTCAATCTGCACAAATACTAGCTTACCGATTAATTACTATGCTATCTAGAGAGAGAAGATTTTGATAATTATGCTCTAATCATTAATCGAGAGTGAAGAATGGCTGATAATTCAGCTATGGAATGATGATTACATAATAGAGTACGAATGAGGAGAATTTAGAGAGTAGTCATAGAGATTTTCGGCTAGGAATAGGCATAATGTACGAGAATTTTTTTGGTGGTAGAGAAAGGGATTTTCAGATGGCATTAATTAAATTGTCGTTACCGTGATTAAGAGCTGGTAATCTTCTCGATTTTCTGATCTAATCGAGCTTCTTGAGATGAAAATTCGGCAGCACCTCCCTCCTAGCTTCTTCTTCAATAGGTGTGTGATTCGGCAGCACCTCCCCAATGTATGTGGGTGTGTGTGTATGCACTGTGTGTGTGTGTGTGTGTGTGTGTATGCAGGTCTTTAAATAGGCTCCTACAGGGTGAAAATCGATCTGGGTTGCTAAATGCATTTGGGAGCTTCTCCAGTTAAGCATGGCAAGTCCAGTTCTCTGCCCACCAAGTGTCAGGTTGGCTTGGTTAACTGGTTCTGAGACTGAGTTGCAGGCTTGGAAGCTTTCCCAAGACTCCCACAAAGCAAGAGGGCGCCCCCTAGCTGCTAAAGCTGATCTGGGGTGGCCTGGGACCTGTTTCCACACAGTCCCGGGCCCCCGGTGCCTCCCTGGACAATTTTTAGGAAATTTGGTTCTAGGCTAAAACGGGTCATACGAATCGGATTTTGATGCCGTAAATTGCCATACGAAGCTCTAACTAAGGCGTACTGGCCCGAGTACCTGCCATATTTAGCAGCCCCCGGGGTCCGAAAATGCATTTTTTTCAAATTCGGGATACGGGTGCAGATTTTCGAGACAGTCGAGACTGGATGGGTCGGGTGACCAAAAACTTACTATTTTTAGAAATTTTTCACAAAAATTATTTTAATTCACATTTTGAAGCTTTATAACATTCTAAAAATCATGGCACTGACATAATCTGGAAAACTGCTAAAAATAGTAACTTATTCCATTGTCTTCATTTCGTGGTACAAGGGTGCTCTTGTGATCGGGTCAGAGACCTTACAACCTCCCCAACGTGAAAAATTTGAGATGTCCTCATCTCAAGAATGAGTTTGGGTAATCTTTTAAGAGCGTCGATTCGTCCTCCCAAGTTGCATCTTCTTCAGGGTAATCCTTCCACTTTACCAGGTGCTCCGTGATAGCTCTATTGCGTAATTTCCTTTCTCTTGTTTCAAGTACATAGTCAGGTTGGAGTTTGAGAACTCCTTGTGCTGGCATGACTATCTGATCTGAGTCCAAAAATTGATCAGGATTGAGAATATAGGGTTTGAGTAAGCTGACGTGGAACACATCATGAACCTTCAAGTTTGCAGGTAACTTTAGCTTGTAGGCTTGGTCACTCACAACCTTAATGATCTCGAATGGTCCACAGTACCTTGGGCTTAGCTTCTTGTATCTGCCTAGCGATAAGTTGCTTTTCTTTGGTCGACTCGTAGAAAAACCTTATCTCCTTCCTTGAAAGCCCTTTCCGAATGATTCTTATCTGCATAGTGCTTCTGTCTATCCTGAGCTACCTGAATGTCCTGGCGAATAGCTCTAGTCTGTGCTTCCATATCTTCGAACATCTTTCTAGAGGCTTCTACTCTGATGGTTGGATCTGAAAAGTTCAGTGGTGCTAAACAGTCCTGTCCATAAAGAGATTTGAAAGGCGACATTCCAATGCTTCTGTGTTCGGAAGAGTTATAAGAATATTCTACCAAAGGTAGATATTGTAACCACTTCTTTGGTTCTTGCGAACAATAGGCTCTGAGAATGTCCTCAATGACTTGATTAACTCTTTCGGTTTGCCCGTCAGTGTGCGGATGATACGCTGTGCTGAAGACTAATTGTGACCCAATAGATTGGAAAAGAGAGGTCCAAAATTTTGATGTAAACTTGGCATCTCTATCGCTGACGATACCCTTGGGTAGACCATGTAACCTAAAAATCTCCTTGACGAATACCCGACTAACATCTGAAGCAGTAAAGGTCGTCTTTACGGGTATTAGATGACCCACTTTTGTGAGCATATCAACAACCACGAAAATAGAATCATAACCTCCTGTGGAAGGTAATCCTGTAACAAAATCCATACTGATGCATTCCCACTTCATCTGCGGTACGTCAAGAGGTTGAAGTTGCCCTGGTAATTTGATCCTTTCGGCCTTTATCCGTTGACAAGAAGGACATTGCCTCACATAGCGAAGTATGTCTCCTTTCATTCCAGACCAGAAATAACTCCTTCTGACGGCGTGAAGAGTTTTAGCATAGCCTGGGTGTCTGGATGTAGGGCTATCGTGTGCTTCATATAGAATGGCCTTCTTTAAAGCTGGGTCTTTGGGTACACAGAGTCTATGTCTGTAGTAAAGACATCCTCCCATAAGAGAGTAATCTTTAGCTTCGGGCATCTTATTCTGCTGGACTAATGAAGCCATACGTTGGTACTCTGGATTTTCGAGGGATGCTTCTTTGATTCTATCCCAGATAGGGTTATTTGGAATAGAGATAGCTCCGAGAAACGCTTTTCAGCTAAGACCATCTGCAACTGCGTTTTCCTTCCCTGGTCTATACTTTATGTCAAGGTCATATTCCTGTAATAGCTCTATCCATCGCCGTTGTCTCATATTGAGAATGGGTTGAGTAAAAATCCACTTTAAACTTTTGTGGTCTGTAACCAACTGAAACTTGCGTCCAAGAAGATAATGTCTCCATAACTTCAGTGCATGTATAACTGCTAAAAGTTCCAGATCATGAGTGGGATAATTCTTCTTATGATCCCTCAGCTTTCGCGAAGTATACGCCACCGGTCTTCCTTCTTGAGTAAGAACTCCGCCTAGAGCAGACTTACTAGCATCTGTCGCTACTTCAAATTCTTTACTGAAGTCTGGAAGCTTTAAAATAGGAGCTGAGACCAAGAATTCTTTTAGCTTAGCAAAACTAGACTCGTGCTCGGTCTTCCAATCGATCTTCATTCCTTTCTTCAGGAGTTCCGTCAAATAGTAGAGTTAGTATTTTTATTAATTTACAGATGGAATTGGATATTTACAATGGGAGTATCCATGTAGGATACAAATAAGGAAGAAAAACTCTTAAGAAGTAAGAAAATATGGATTTCTTACAATGTTAATGCTCCAAGTGTCTTGAGTAGGGCCAATATTGACGCTTCTTGACGGTCTGCTAGCTTTGACGGTACGTTTTTTCTCCACTCTTGACATTCCTTGGGAGCCAAGATAATTGAAGATGAGTAATCAATCACCATGATGCTGTCTTTCAAGAGAAGAGGCTGAATTTTGTGGTTTTCTTTATAGATATGGGTAATTTGGAGGAGGAAAAACAAGACTAGGTGGTCAATTTTGGAATGGAACTTTGTGTAGGAGGCATGAGTTCACCATGGTTTCTCTTATCCTTCAAGGTTGAGGAGAAGGTGAGTAGGATGCAGAGAGGAGTGGTGAGAGAGGTGGGGATGTGAGTGGAGAAGTGTGTGTGAAAGAGAAAAATGATAAAGTGGAAGAGGGAGTGTGGCTGCATAGCATGGGCAAAATGGGGTCCACCAATAGAATCGTAGCTCACAGTTCCTAGCTCATAAAAATATGAAACAATTTGAGGAAAAAGTTTAGCTCACAAGCTACAATTCTTGTCTTTATTACCTTTTCAAATTTGGAGAGCAAGTAACCTTAAACAATTCAGCAAAACTGACTGTTTTTTTTCATTGCACAAAGTCCTTGTGGGGTCCTTCTTTGGATGATTCTTTTGAATGCCTCCAAGAGTGATCCCTTCATAGTGCATGCACGCATGCCACATACCCTTGACTTTATTTGGTAGGTCTGTAATTGAAGATATTGTTGAGATCATGATATAAGTGAATAGTACAACTTAGGAAATCAAATATGAAGGGGTCTAAAAAATATGTACTTGTCAAATATAAATAATATAGGTGGAAAAAATATAAAGGGGTCCAAATAAATCTCTCTCATTATGGGTATACCATAAAAAAAGATGAATACTTTTGGTGTTCTAATTTATGAGAGTAATAGAGAATATATGTAGGAAGGAAAAAATCACAATAGTGAAAAAATATATACATAAATAAAACTAGTTTTTATGGATTTTTTTGGGATGGAGTTACATAAAAAATAAGAGAATCTTGCATGAAATTATTTCTATATGGAATAAAGAGTATGCAAAATGGTAAGAAAAATTATGGTAGTGGTCAATCAATGCACATGGCATAAATAACGCACACCTGGGTAGAAATACTTAAATAAATACCAAAATAATTATGAAAAATCCTTATATTTAGACCCTATATACAATGAAATATTTAGACACAAAGAGCCCATAATATAATTTTTTTTTTTGCTCAACTAGCCCAGTGACTAGCTAATTGAGGGTTTTTAAGAAGATATGGGGAAAGTCCCCTAACTCACACAAGCGTATGTACAATGGAATGGTAGGGATAGCCACAGTGTTTGGGTGATTTTGGTAGGGTGAGGTAGTTCACTATGGAAATTTGGATAGCCAAAAAATGGCTATCAACAGGTACCATTAATGCTAGATTCAAAGTTGCAGAAGTCACAAGAATCAAAGAAAAATCTTGTAGACAAAGGTAAAGCCAAAGTGGACCTCCCACCGACTAGCAAGGAAGGTGTGACATCATATGTCTCTACATCAAAGAACCCTAATGGATCAGCTTCTTCAGGCAAGTCAGGCTTTCAAAACTTCAAGTCAATTGTTGATCCAACTGAAACCTCTAAGGAGCCAACCAAAAAATCAATGGTACATCAGCTAAAGTACTCAAGAAATCAAAAGATAGTCAAGCAAGTGTTTGTTCGGAGCAGTTTAGTCAAAGTCAATGATCCGGTTTTGATTAAATACAAGAAATCAACACAGAAAGACAAACACATGGGATGGATACCATCAGAATGGAGCTTAAACGAATAGGAGTACTCTGGAGGTAATAGATAGATATGGGTACCAAAACCCTAGGTTAGAGCATGTGAAGTAACATCAAGTTCCTCCCAAGAAAGAAGGCCCACAAGGTATCAACCTCAACAATATCCTAGGATACCTAAGAAGCAGGTATACAATAGATCAATATCAAAAGATGCTAAAGTATACCACAACTCTCAAGAGGATACAAAACAGAGACGAATCTCAAAGAATCTCATTTCATGGACAAGGATTCTACACAGGTTATACAAATATTTGGCTACAAGTCAACCACAAGCCAGCTGCAACTATGCAACTACATCAGACCTGCATGAAGATCTCAAGAAGTCAACAAGACCTAGAGTGAATCAAAGTCAACAAAGGAGATACAAACATCCTCAAGAGATTTGGATTCCTAAGTCTTCCAATGCTCCTAATCAAAATCCAGATGCCGACAGTGAACATAGGCCTATAACAACATCAAATACTTCTATCAACAGGCCTAATTGGAGAATCCAACAGATAATAGAGTCTTCACAGCCAAAGAAGGAAAACCCAACACATGTGAATGCAAATTCAAAAAAGATAAAATAGTTATGGAAAAAGATACTTTTAATGCCAACTTGGTCCTTCTCTAATCCTCTTTTTAAGGATTCAAGCTTAGTTTTAACTGAAGAAATGTTTGTAGCAAGCACAAGAATGTAGAAAGTCAAGTCGTCAGGGTGCAAAAAAACCTCTCTGGTATAGTCAAAGTGTTGATGAGCCATAAAATGAGCAAATCATTAGTCCCAAAGCTTCAAGTTGTAGTAAACTTTGTGCTAAGATTCGTATTTATTAGGCTTACGCTCAAGCTGGAAAAGTTTAGCATAAGTAAGTCTTGTCGCTTATGCTAGATGAGATGAGCATAAGAGTTGAAGTCTATTAACTTAATCATGGTGGAGTGTCATAGAATCCAACACTCATGCACAATGCATAGTAAGATGGGAGCACATATCCTCGACAACAAAAAACATTCTTAAAGGGGTGCCAGGTTGCAAAGCCATGTCATATGCTTTTATAGCTACACCATCTTTCTGAAGAACCCCTCAAAATATTTCTTGCACGGCATATTTTTTTTCGTGCATTTCTGTATGCATATAGGATGTCCCACCGTTGGATATATGTATTAGACACTCTTTTTTGCTTCCACTTATGCACCTTGAGTGGACTACAACAGGCAAACCAATGTTCCATCATGCTAGCCTTTGATATTTGCTGCCATTTTAATTTCATATCTATAATCCCTTGAGTACTTTATTAATATTTCCCATGATAATAAGTACTCCAATAATGCGCATATCCCAAAGGTACTTTTTTTCCACTGGGTTTTTTTCCTTTGGTCATCCAGGTATTAGAACCCAATTTCCCTTGTACATACTTTTCATAAATAAAGAGTAGCCTCATCATTATGCTATTACAATGGACAAATACAACATCATCTCTCACATCAGACATATTTAGACCAATCAAGATGCTACAAAAAATTGTGTCTCATCACAACAAATTGAATGACAAATGAAGACAATCAGCCCATCAACAACCAATCAAAAACCTACAGCCTCCACGGACACCTTTCAACAATGCCCGAGGACAAGAACTAAAATCAGAAGGAGGTAATGTTAACTGAGGCGATGTCAGTTAAAAGAAGTTGCTAAAGACCACAAACATATAAATACACATCGAGGATGAATACAAAGAAGCAGTGAATGGAGTTACACATTTCTTTACATTTTCCAGAATGGACATGTATTGTAAATTCCCGATTTATTTCAAGTCATTGTAATATTTTTAATGTGTTACGGGCTCAATGGGAGTTCACAAGCTGTAAAGAACATGCTAGTTAGTGTGGCTAGGCTGCAGAATCAATAAGTGCTGAAGCTCTAAAGGTCTTGGGCACTCGGACATTGCATATTTTTTCTCTAGGTATATAAGACAGTGTGTAAAAGAAATTAGGGTTCTCAAGCTCATTTGTTGAGACCACTCTTTGGTGAGAGCTCTTGAGGTGTGTGTTTATGGAGTCCTTGAGCTTATCCTTGCTCGTGTGACTTGATTAACACAAATCAATGCTTAATTCTCTTCCACTTTGTCTCTCTCATACACTTGTGATTGCTAATGATTCTTTGATTAGTAGATCATAACTAATTAGAGGATAATATCTCTCTAATCCTATGTGATTTCCCTCTTTTGCTTGTGTGTGCATGTAGGTTTGATTGGAGTGTGGTGTTTGATAGATCTATGTGTGTGTGCTTGTGATTAGTGTGTTGCATGTGATAGGATTAGTGATGTGTGTATCTTGCAATCATTAGTGTGTGTGATTAGTTTGATTGGAGGTGAAGGGAAGTGGATGTGGAGATTGCCAATCATTGTGTCTTAGCTCTTCCATAGGCCAAGAAGATCACCTCATAGAGTCACCATTCGTGTTTCCATGTTTAGCCCACTAATTGTGTGAGTGTTTTCATGCCCTAGCCGCGTAGCTCATCTCTCCGGATTGATAATTTTGTTGGTCATTGGAGCTATGCTATTATGGTACCCCCCAATAGAGTAAAATCAAAGGCTTTTATGTTGAAGGCAATGATCTTTACTTTAGTAACCATCTTTATATGCAAATCAAGGTGAGATCAAACTTCAGATATTACAAGAAGCTCACGATATACCTATAGAAGACACCCAAGATACATTAAGACTTACTCTAATGTGAGGAAGAGTTTCTTTTGGTTGGGATTAAAGCGTGATAGACAATTAGTAGACCTCGAATCTCTCCATGTTGTCTAGAGCTGAGCTTGGACAAGTGGTGGACCTTACTTCTCCCTTCCCTTAGTTTACTAGCTTAAATGATCACTATGTATACTTGCTTAGATCTAGCTTGAACAAGTGGTGGAACTTGTATTCACACAAACTTAATCCATTACAAAAAAGTATATGTTAAAATAACATTTGGTTTTTTTTGTTTCAGGAAAGATGGCTCCAAAAAAACAGGTTGCAAGGGTTGCTGTCTCAGTTGACTATACTTGCAATGATCTTAGGAAATGGTATTTGGACATACATGGTATAGAGGGTGCACAATTTCATAAGGTGCATCTATTTATTGCCAAAAAGAAGAATGACAGCTTGTTTGAAGATGTTGGACAAGTTGTGGAAGCATCTGTCTCTGTAGTTGATAGTCATCCAGAGGTGGAATGCATTGACATTCTAGTTCCAATGAATCTAGAATTTCACTATCTCCAGGAGCATATGCATTGGAGCGCATGTCTAGAAACAAAGAAGAGACAATGTTTTCTCGAGGATGGAAGTTTGCAAAATCAAATCCAAATATCACAGCAGATCAACTTCAAAGTGTTGAACTATGTTACGAGATGTTTAACATGTCAACGTATTAAAGTTGAATGAGTTTGATACCCCGGTAAGCTTCAACCTATTGATGCATCATAATTGAAATTGGAATGCATATCCATGGAATTTATTACAGGACTTTGTACATCTCTGGGATATGACTCTATTTTTGTGAAATATGATTACAAAAATGACCCATTTGTTTCCAATCAAGACAACGTTTACGACTAAGGATGTAGCTCAAGTCTTTATGAAAGGTGTCATGTATCATGGTTTACCTCAACATATAATTTTTGATGGTGATACAAAATTCACCTCAAATTTTTGGAAAGTTTTATTCTCAGCTACAGGAACCCAGTTGGCCTTTAGTACAGCTAATCACCCTCAAATTGATGGGCAGATAGAAAGGACCAATCAAATCATTGAAGACATGTTAAGATCTTGATATTGTATTCATGAGCAGAGTAAATGGACTAGATATTTGTATTTTATTGAATTTGCGTATAATTCCTCATTCCAATGCTCAATTAGGATGTCTCCTTTTCAAGATTTGTATAGACAAGAGTGTCTTACTCCACTGACCCTCTCATATGGGTTCAAGCATCCAAAGAAATGTTGGATGAAATGCAACTACAAACCGATCTTATACGACAGGATATTAAGATTGCTCAAGATAGAAAGAAGATTTATGCTGACCCTAAACAATCTATCAATATTTTTGAAGAGGGCGATATGGTATTCTTGAGAGTGAAACCCAAATGTAACTCCTTATCAATGGGTAAGTGTAAGAATGTCAGTGCCAGATATTGTGGACCTTTTGTAATCACAAAGAGGATTAATGATCAAGATTACAGACTCTTGTTACCACCACACATAAAAGTACATGATGTTTTTCACGACAGCTTACTCAAGAAGTATGTACTTGATATGTGATGATGTAATGAGACTAAATTATCCAATTTCATGTCGAGGTGAGGACGCCTCGAATTTTTCAAGTGTGGGAGGATGTAAGATCCCCAAAATTTGAGTTTTTTTTGAAACTAAGACAAACATATTTTTATGTCCGTTTTGTCAAATTTTGATTCGAAATGCTTGATTGACAGTATTATAAGGTTCTAATGTAAAAAGAAAGGTCGTTTCCATGTTCTAGTAGGTCAGACGGACGTTTGGTTCAGTTTTGAGAAAATTTGCTACTTTTAGCTTTTTCATGCTTTTTATGCTTTTAGGTGCATTTTTGCAAAAAGCAGGGTCGGATCCTTAACCTACATGTTTCGAGGAATCTATGATTCAATTCTATAAAAATATGATTTTCAAGTGCCTTTTAAGCTATTTTTAGCTTTTCATGATTTTTTACTGCTTTTCAATGAAAAGCGAGTCCGCTTTCTTATTCTAGTGGACAAGGGGAACCCATGGTTCAATTTTAGAATTTTTTGCTTTTTTTTCTTTTACACTATTTTTAGCTTTTCGCACTTTTTGGCATTTTTGAAAAGCAATGTATTTTTTAAGATAAACTAAATATAAAAATATTAATTTTAATCTCTGTCGGATTTAAAAATGACCACCCGAAAAAAAACGAGACTAAACGGGATTTTTACGGACATTATTTTTATAAAAAGCAGTACCGTAAATATGTCGGGACAGTACGAGAAAGTCATAATTATGTCGGGATATCACTGTATGACACAATCTAGCCACGATTTCATTAGCTGGCCGAATATTGTTCAATTGGTCAGTTTTACTGTAAAAATTGATTGGTAAGTGAGAGAGTTGACCACCAAACGCCAAGCCATGTTTTTAGCAAAGTGCCCAAAAACTTACAACTATTCAAGGCAGAAAAACTAGCGCTAGTTTTTGGCTTGGGTATCACTATAAATTGGCAAGGAAGGCTCAGTTTTCAGTGCCGTCTGTTGCGTCTACTACCGCAAGGTAATACTTACCTATTATATGGACTAGTGCAAGCTCTTCATCACCATGTCCATAAGCTCTTCTCTCTCATTTATGGGAAGAAGAAGAAGAAGAAGAAGAAGAAGAAGAAGGATACTCTCTCTCTACTTGCTTACTATCTCCTCTCTCGTTTCCCGGTGTACGCGCTCTCCGAAAGCTCTCTTGGTGAACATCTCTACGTAGCTCTCATCACCGCACTCTTGCAAAAAAGCAAGAAGACTTTCAACAGCCCCTTATAAATTCTAAAGCACAATGAGAAGCTCTAAACTCCATAGCTATCATCATCTCTCTCTCTCTCTATGTCGTTTTTTTTTAGTAGACACCCTCTCCGTGATTGTTTTTTCATATACGAGTGCATGTAGGGATTTTCCGAGTACGTATGAAGTTGCCCCATGATTATTGTATCATGTTTAACACACTGATTTATGCACAGGATGTGTTTATGATTACACGCGTGCATAAAAAGCGCATGTAATAGAGTGTTAGTCTATATTATGGATTTGAGATTCATGCATTGTTTTGAGGTCAAACACTTTCATTTGCATGTTATGTATGCTCCCGAAAATGGCAAAAAATTGTTTTTCTCATACATGTGAAGTTATGGTTTATCATTGACCTAAGGGTCGGAGCTGTTTTGCATCATGTTTATGGTGATGGAATGATATAATATGATGTATGGAACCTTATGGATAGATGTCGATGCCTCATGTGCATCGTTATGATTGCTTTTCACCTTTCTAGGTCAAAACTAGCTCTATGTGCTAGAGAGGTGAAGTGCATATATAATACATCAACTTTGCATGGTTAGATGCTGTCAAAATTGGATTTTTATATCATGTTTAATTGCTGATTGGACTTATTTTATGCATGAAAATATCATGTCTTAAGAGCCATGTGCATGGACTTTGATTGACTGCAATGGATGTAAGGTCTCTGACCCGATCACAAGAGCACCCTTGTACCACGAAATGAATACAATGGAATAAGTAACTATTTTTAGCAGTTTTCCAGATTCTGTGAGTGCCATGATGTTTAGAATGTTATAAATCTTCAAAATGTGAATTAAAATAATTTTTGTGAAAATTTTCTAAAAATAGTAAGTTTTTGGTCACCCGACCCGTCCAGTCTCGACCGTCTCGAAAATCTGCACCCGTACCCCGAATTTGAAAAAAATGTATTTTCGGACCCCGGAGGGCTGCTAAATATGGTAGGTAATCGGGCCAGTACGCCTTAGTTAGAGCTTCGTATGGCAATTTACAGCATCAAAATCCGATTCGTATGACCCGTTTTAGCCTAGAACCAAATTTCCTAAAAATTGTCCGGGGAGGCACCGGGGGCCCGGGATTGTGTGGGAGCAGGTCCCAGGCCACCCCAGATCAGCTTTAGCAGCTAGGGGGCGCCCTCTTGCTTTGTGGGAGTCTTGGGAAAGCTGCCAAGCCTGCAACTCAGTCTCAGAACCAGTTAACCAAGCCAACCTGACACTTGGTGGGCAGAGAACTGGACTTGCCATGCTTAACTGGAGAAGCTCCTAGATGCATTTAGCAACCCAGATCGATTTTCAGCCTGTAGGAGCCTATTTAAAGACCTGCATACACATACACACACACACACACACTTATGATCACACACACACACAGTGCATACACACACACCCACATACATTGGGGAGGTGCTGCCGAATCACACACCTATTGAAGAAGAAGCTAGGAGGGAGGTGCTGCCCAATTTTCATCTCAAGAAGCTCAATTAGATCAGAAAATCGAGAAGATTACCAGCTCTTAATCACGGTAACGACAATTTAATTAATGCCATCTGAAAATCCCTTTCTCTACCACCAAAAACATTCTCGTACATTATGCCTATTCCTAGCCGAAAATCTCTATGACTACTCTCTAAATTCTCCTTATTCGTACTCTATTATGTAATCATCATTCCATAGCTGAATTATCAGCCATTCTTCACTCTCGATTAATGATTAGAGCATAATTATCAGAATCTTCTCTCTCTAGATAGCATAGTAATTAATCGGTAAGCTAGTATTTGTGCAGATTGAAGAGAATCACTATTGTAATCACTCATTAACATTATAGCTTAATTGAATTAATCTCTCTTATGCATTAAGACGTAATTAATAAGAAATTAATCCGTCAATAAGTCTCTAAGAATTGGTTTTTCCTCACACATATGCATAGGGTAAATCTGCATCATCTAATTGCTAGGAAATAGTTTAATCATACTTAATCCAATTCTCTGGTAATTCCAATAGTGAAATCCTAATTATTCTTGATCATGTAAGCCGAGTAATTATCTTAGAGCCGGTTCCCATAGGATTATGTGCCATCCTTAATGATTGCTTTATGAAAGAAATCTAGACTCTCATATAGGAGGGATAAATTGATGTCACTAATCTACCATTGGACTGTTATGATGCTTGTGAACCTTAGCTCTTTCTCCAAGCTAATCATTTAAAGTAGTGAGAAATGGCCCCGGTTAAGAGGACGCGCTTCGGTGGTGCCCATGATCGCGAAGCAGGAACGAGCAATGTCAACGGAAAGGGGAAGGCTCCCATGGAGGAAAAAATACCGGCCATCTCACGGGCCATCGATGAAGAAGTGGAAGAGGTAGATCATATTTTTATTCAAGTTGTTTATATTAACATTGCATACGCTAGTTAGGAATGCTCATATCCCCAAACATGTTGGAGAAATCCGACGGAAACCTCGGCATTGAAATCATTGTACATTAAGTTCTAAAGTAGGAAGGTAATGTCTGATGGGTATGCTGTTTGCAAGGGGAAAGAATGTTTGCTAGGGAAAATTTAGCTCGACATGTTCATTTTATTTCCAATGTTGAATCAGTCCTGACCCCCCTACTGATCACAGGGGGCAGAGTTCCTAGTTAGGGCTCTTGAATCCACGACTTGCTTTTTATGCGGTGGATACCCACGACTTGCTTTCTATGCGGTGGGAACTCACGTCTTGCTTTCTATGCGGTGGGAGTGTCCATGACGTGCTTTCTATGCGGTGGACATATCTAGTTGTATGGGCAGCTAGGCGACTACGGGAGGAGTGAACTCTTGCTAGAGGGGGGATGTTGTACCTCCAGGACATTGGAATTTTTATGAATAAGTTTGAGTAGAATTTTTACTAGAATTCTGTCTTGGTGTTGTTTGCAATACTGGTTGAAGGGCTGTTTTAACGAACCATGTGATTCGAAATTAAACAAGGAATATTTATGTTGAACAACCTTTGTGGTAGTAATTAGGTCACACGATGAAGTGTGAGTGTGGGGGTGGAAAGTGGGGGCTTGGCTCGGGTTGCCAAAGCCTACGAGATGGGTGGTCCCGATTGGTCGGGAACTCTCTGTCCCCATAGTGCTTACTCGATATTGGTATTACTCATTACCCCTAGAGCGGCGAATCCTCGAGAGTACGTGCCTCTGAAACATGGGGAAAAAGGCACTCGGGGTTTCTCTCCTCTTGGAAGGTGGGTCTTAGGATCGCTAGATAGTTAAGTACGCTTCCCCTGCGAGGTGGAGCTAGATCTCGTTGCTAGCAGGCTCGAACTCGACTCACCTTGTGATGAGAGATCGTCCGCTAGTTGAACCCTGAACCATTTTGTTTGCTTCCACTATAGATCTAGTGGCCACCAGGTTTACCATCAGATCCGTTGTTTGATACGACGGGGTGGGGACCTCACACCTGGTATCAGAGCCTAGGTTAGGCTGGGAAAATAAAGTCGTATTGTTTGAACATTTAAAAGGAACTGAAAGTATATAGGTAGTTGATCCGAATTCCTTGCATTGGTGTTGCAGGAAGACCCCGTGCTCGAATATCGGAAGTTCCAAGTGTTTGAGCTTATTTATGAGGAAGCTCGAAGATTCCCTGTTTACCAGTTCAGGCGAGATGTCATGGAGATACTGTTGAAGGCTTATACGCTACACTCCACTCGCATTGACAAAGGATGGGAACTTGATTGGACATTTCCAGGAGGGGTTTACTACATCAACGCTCGGAAGCTAGGGTGCCTGGCTACCGACTTGAAGAAGATACGTTGGGGAGAAGAGTTGAGAGTGATAGAGATATTCTACTTGGTGCCCACATGATTGGACCAGACTGTTTCGGGCAACTCCAACCAAACCATCAACGACTGGCTCTTGGAGAAGGTCACCAATGTGATTCCAGCAAACCGAGTCAAAACCTTTGGATTACTGAAAGCGGAACTCTGGCCCGATATCTTAGTTTATTATCCCCTCAAGAATGTGTATAAGAACTATTACACGAATGAAGTAGTGCATCATGTCAATACCATTTCCTAGGCGTATGTTATACGCAAATCCATAAAGCCATGTAATAAGCGGTTACCAGTCATTCTAAACCTTGAAGAGTTTAGATTGTAATAAATTTCCATCAATAAAGTTCTTTTTGTCTCTGAATCTCTGTCTCCTGATAAAGTAGAATCTTGAATTTTATTTAAAGTCTCGTGTCTATTTTGAAATCCAAGTAATGGTATCAAGAATTTCATATAACCCATGTAGGTACCGCCTGTTGCTCTGTACTCGGCAGCGCAAGAGAAGAAGCTCCTCCTTAAGCAAGCCCAACCTCCGATCTTTAAGGGCGAGGGGGCAAATGTGGAGAGAGATGCGGAAGTATGGATGGAAGCCATGGACGATTACTTTGAAGCTGCAGGGACCCAACCCGTAAATCAGACCATGCTTGCGATGTTCCGCTTGACTGGCGATGCCAAAATATGGTCGAAGCAACATTGTAGAGACCTGGACATTAAAGGATCTTCCCAATCTTGGGAAGACATCAAAGCTGCGATAATGGGGAGTTACTTACCACCTGCCTATAGGACCTTGAGAATGAATGAACTCTTTTCACTTCGGCAGCTGAATTCAACTGTCGAAGAATACTATGCAAAGTTTGTCACTCTTCGGAGATATGCTCCTAAGATGACCTTAGAACAACAGGTGGAAAGGTTTTGTCAAGGACTAATCGATCCCTTGAACACTCGGCTGGAGGCTCTCAGGCCGTCAACACTACAGGATGCCTTGTTGAGGGCTAAACCTCTAGCTCTCGAAGTACAAAAGGCTAATCAGAATAGGAGGAATCATTGGGCAAAGAGGGAAAGGAACACTCCTTGGGACAACAGACCAGCCAACCAAACCTATAACCAGCGCCCTATTGTGGATACCACCACAACCATGGAGTTCCCTGATGTTCGATGCTATGGTTGCGGCGAGCATGGACACTACAGATCCAATTGACCCAGGAACATTCATCCAACCAACGCCAATGCCATACCCTTGAATACCCGTGGGCGTGGCCAAGCTAATGGAAGAGGAGGACGCGGAAGAATGAACAGAGGGCGAGGGCGTGGAGCTACCGCCAGAGTGAATGCCGCAGTAGTTCAACCAACTATGGGTGATGAAGCAGTGGAGAGAGCAACCCTACATGCTGTAATTGACAATCCCAATGGTTGCGAGCAATACGCAGTCATTCATACGCCAGGATCTCTCAGAGGTGAACAAGTTAACTTCCTTATAGATTGTGGCAGTACTCTTTCATTTCTTTCACCCAGATGCATGAGAAAGCTTAAGCTAGATAAGTATCCGTCAAGCAAGCTAGTTGTCGAGTTAGCAAACGGAAAGGAGGTAGTATCTCAACACTCTGCAGGCAAAATTGACTTTGATTTAGGGGGACACCCAACTTCTGCCCAATTTCGAACCCTACCCCTAGGATTCTTTGATGGGATACTAGGGATGGACTGGTTAAAGCAAAATAAGGCCCATATCCATTGTGCACAAGGAAACTTTACATTTACAGATAACTTGGGTAATGAAGTATTAATTCAGGGGGAAAATGGGAGACCTAGGGCTATTCTAGTTAAGGCCAGCAGACTCTTGAAGGGACTAAGAAAGGGTCAGCAAATATATGCAGTTAAACTCAATAAGGTGGACCAATCAGATACCTCACTTCGACCAGACTGGCTGAGGGAGTATGATGACGTATTCCCCGAAGACCTTACGAATCTTCCACCACATAGAGAGGTAGATCATGAGATTGAGACTATCCCTGGGTGTGAACCTATCTCAAAAAGACCTTATAAAATGTCACTTCCGGAGGCCATCGAACTCAAAGAACAACTTAGGCAACTCATTGAGCAAGGATTCATTCGACCCAGTACTTCTCCTTGGGGTGCTCCAGTTCTTTTTCAGAAGAAGAAGGATGGGACCTTAAGGCTATGCATAGACTACCGTGGGCTGAATCAGGTAACTATCAAGAACAAGTATCCAATTCCAAGGATCGACAAACTCTTGGGCAGGCTCCACGGCGCCAAAATATTTACAAAGATTGATCTAAGGTCAGGATATTACCAAATCAGGATCAAGGAATCAGATATTCCAAAGACAGCTTTCAACACCAGGTATGGACACTACGAATTCACAGTAATATCTTTTGGTCTAACAAATGCTCCTGCAAGCTTCAATCGACTCATGCAGGATATTTTCAAACCTTACCTGGATGACTTTGTCTTGGTTTTCTTTGATGACATTCTAGTCTATTCTAAGAATGAAACAGTATCTAATAACACTAACCCACTATCAAAAGTCATATCACCTCCATTTCTCTCCTCTCTCTTACTTCTTAAGAGTTTTTATTCCTTATTTGTATCCTACATGGATACTCCCATTGTAAATATCCAAAACTCTTACTTCTTAAGAGTTTTTCTTCCTTATTTGTATCCTACATGGATACTCCCATTGTAAATATCCAATTCCATCTGTAAATTAATAAAAATACTAAATCTACTAATCCACTAACACTAACCCACTCTTACTTCTTAAGAGTTTTTCTTCCTTATTTGTATCCTACATGGATACTCCCATTGTAAATATCCAATTCCATCTGTAAATTAATAAAAATACTAACTCTACTAATCTACTAACACTAACCCACTATGAAAAGTCATATCACCTCCATTTCTCTGCTCTCTCTTTAATTCCCCACCAACTTCTTGATAATTCCTCTGCGGCTATCTATCTTTCCATTGTACACTGAGTAATATACTCTCTAATGTGTGCCTTCCGCTTCCTTTATCTTCTCCAAGTTGTGTGTGTTTTTATGCAGCCCTAATTCTAATAATTCGTATCAGAGCAGATTGCATCCTCCCGAGATTAGTTGTCAGTAGCTCCAACACACGCCTGCTCACTTTCTCCAAGTTTAGTGAGCTTCGGCAAGCATTTGTAGGTCTATTCAAATTTTTGATTCGGGCTCATTGCAGCCTCCGTTTCCACTACAGGCAGTACTGCACAAGCCTATTTTGTCATTTTGTGTAGAATTTCTATCAGTGTTGTTTTCTGCATAATAGGTGCCTTAAAATATTCTATGGTTTGTGCTATATAGCACTGTTGTTCCCACTTAGATGTTTGCTACTGAGGACAAATTGGATGGGGACAATTACCCTATCATTGTGGGCCTACATGATGCAACATGTTCTTGTGTCAAAGTGCGTTTGGAATATTTTACAGGGCATTCATGCACGTCCTGGTTTTGAGGATGTAGGCGATGTTGAGGATGTTGCAAGTCTTGCTGCAAGGATTGTTGCTGTTAGAGTTGTTTTGCCTACGGAAAAACAAGCTCATTGGGATGTAAAGGATGCACATGCTCATGCATTGATTGCATTGTTTGTGAAGCGCACCATTATACATAAGTTGCAACATAAGTTACTATAAATATGAAGACAAGTATATAAATTCACCTTGGGAGACAACAAAATTAAAATACGATCATTCAAGTAAATGGTGTTGGATTGAACATCTTTGATGCAATGTTTGGCCCATTATAGAGATTAGCCAAATACAATGCATGTGTGCATGTTTCAATTATTAAAGGATGCAATGCTTGCGATGGGGTGGGGGGGGGGAGTGGGGTAGATGTACTTAAGAATTCAATAGAGAAAAACACACCTCAATTGGCATGTTGTAGCAGATGCGAGTGTATGCAATGGTTTTTTTAGTAATGTCTTCAATATCAATTCTCTAAATTGACTCAGGGCAAGGTCATGTGACCATGCTTTATTACTACCTAGCTAGAGCAGTTGGTTCTTGTTTTGCAATGTTTACCTTCATCATTAAGGTTAATAATGGGTCAGGTTAATAAAAGGTCAGACTCATGAAAGATCAATGATACAATGGTGGGTAGCACGTAAATCAAGGCTTCTTTTGTAGATAAATGGCAAGATGTGCCCTTCTTTCCATGGAATTTTGGTAAATGTTATTGCCCGTCACACAAAATTGTGTCATCGCATCAACAGACATCGCTATATATTGGCAATTGGGTGGTTGAAGATCTCATATTTCTAGCGTATAAGACAAAAGAAGAGCATAGAGATTATATGACGTTCACTAAGAGTCACCCTAACCAATTGACAAGAGTGCTCAAAGCAATCCACAAACACAAAATGCGAATCACCGGAAAGAAAGAGCAAGTAATATGTCCTCAATGAATATATATATATATATATATATATATATATATATATATACATATATATATATATATATATATATATATATATATATATATACATATATATATATATATATATATATATATATATATAGATAGATAGATAGATAGAGAGAGAAAGATATTAGAGGAGAGAGAAAGAGATGCAAAGAGAGAGATTTTAGAGGAGAGAGAAAGATTACATTATGAGAACTGGAAACTTGCAAATGGCAATATCAACTAACAACAAAGGACAAGTTGAGTTCATGCAAGTCTCTCTCTCTCTCTCTCTCTCTCTCTCTCTCTCTCTCTCTCTCTCTCTCTCTCTCTCTCTCTCTCTCTCTCTCTCTCTCTCTCTCTCTCTCTCTGGCACATGTAAAGTCTATATAGCTCTCACATTTTACGGGTAGGTTACACGAACAAAAAAAGTCCACTCAATTGCAAGATCAAACCACTTGAGGATAAGTATACCTCTATTCAAAAGCTTCTCAAAAGAGACCGTTTTTAACTGTCCACAAAAAATTGCATTGTCTGCTAAATGCAAGGAGAAGACTAGAATATATACTCTAAGTCATGGACTGGTGGATTTCACTCCACAATGTTTTGTAGCGGCTCCAATAGAGATGCTGCATTCAAGGTACGATCCACCTCATCTACATGCCTCTTGTCTTGTTCCTATATCTCTCTTAGTTGACGAGCTTGCATTTTCAAAATGACATGTAGCTTGGTGGAGAAATATTTGTTGCTCTGGAATATTGTCACCATACAACCCATCTAGCTCCCCAACAAAACTAATGCCCCACAATCTCCTCCATACTGGACAACAACATCGTTCTTGTTTTTATATTGCACAAGAAATTGCCAAATAGTCCAATACATGTGTTCCATACCCGCTACACAACAAAAAAAGTCAAAGCAAGAAAAAAAAATTCAATTTTTTATGTGTCAAATTGTACCTCGCATAAGTGCCCCATCCTCATCTTTCATCCAATCATCCTCCCCTACCAATTGAACCAAGTGTCATCGGACGGTATGTTAATGGCCTCTGATGTCCAAGTGTTCTCTTTTCTCATTGTGAACACCAACATTGTGTGCACAATCTTGATTTATTTCTTACAGATTGGTGTCTTTTAGACAACTATGTTCAGATGGTTTTTGCGCCATCCAACAACAACAGCGATGTCATGAACCATGCCATAATCATCTAATTCACAAACAGCTACAAAGATACCTTTGTCATCTATTGTTGCAAGAGCAAGTCAAGTGAGCTATTCAAACTGATCGTCTTCCATTTCTTTCCAATCTAGCACAACAAAATCAGAAAACTTGTATAGAGGAGTATTATATGGCAGAAACTGAATAAAAGTGTTCGCTGCAGACTCAATGACGGATCCTTCACGGATTGGATGAAGGAATTCCTCTAAAATGTGCGGCTTCATGTGATGATTAGCAAAGGATTCTTCAAGTCATCCTCTATCTTGTTTGAGATGAAATGCACAATTTGCATACGGTCTCCATCGCTACCTGCAAAAACCCTCAGACAGATCAAACAAGTTCCAATCCACATAGCTTCCATTCATAAAGGACACTCAGTGATCGACGGGTATGTGACTAATGGCAAGCCTATAACATGGAATATTTTTGTTTCAAGGCTCACTGTGAAGTCAATCAGTTCCTATCTTTTTCCTGAACACCACAAAGATAGCAATAAAATAGTGCATAATTCTTTTAACCCTATGAACGGTACAAGCACTTACATTTTTCTTGGAAACGAGCCAATCTTTGTGAGCCTAACACTTCCTTGGAATGCTCCATCTACACAATAATATAAAAATGGTTATCAAAATTAACTCACATTAAGTTATAGGAGGAAGGTCCTACTACTGAAACTAACAACTTTGCTACCTGAGATGTTGTAGCAAACCCCTCTCCTTACAACATTTGCACATTGGACTCTACCGTTGTGGATATTTGAGCACCTTCTTTCCTCCCTATCCTTCATAGTGTTATTGTGTGCCTTGTCCTCATTGGGAGGGAAGCACCCCTCATCATATTCCAAGAACCAAGGCAAATCCACGTAAGCTTTGCTCCAAAAGTTGTATGCTATCTACTGTGGGTTGAAAACATGATCTGTTTTCTCAATTTCAAGCATTTTTTGCAAGCTTTTGACAATGTTGAACTTGTGCTTTTGCAACCATCTAACACAAGTGACAGTATCATAAGTAGCATACTTTGTTTTTTCTCAATGCAATAAGATAGGGTGCATACCTACAAAGACATCTTTTCCCTGCGTCTCCCAATGCCTTGCACATCTCAAATTGTGATCCTTTTTTCATAAGACCAAGCTCATAAGCAAAGTTCTTTCCCCTATGTAGCAATTTAACATCCTCAAGGAATCAGTAAAGATCAAGACCAAGCATCGACTTCAAATGTATACTATTGATATTGTTGTAGACATAGGCTTTACTTCTTTCAAAATTTCTGACCAAAAAATCTCAATCCACAACCACTCTCAAAAAACAACAGATTCACATGTATCAAAAAAACATTATTTGTTTTAAATGTTTTATATGCATATCTAGAGAAAAACAATGTTGAGATATAGTGTACTAACCAATTTGAGAGATGTCCAAAGTCTTAACATTTGCTAGATCATTTAAAATCATTGCACATAGAATGAAGGTTTTCTTGTTGTAGGGAAGTTCTACACAGGCTAGCCCGTACAATCTTTCCTCCATCAACCACTTTGGACGACTGGTGCACTCGATTGTGTGCAATTTCATGCATTGATGTGCGTTGGGATATTTTTGCTTGTACTCTAAATGTATTTTCCTATTTCAATAGAGAGTTTAAATCCACCAATCATCTCCCATGGTAGGATCAACAATGGCCAATGCATGTTTTGTCATTTTTTTGGAAGGGCCATCCGTTTCAAAGAAGTCTTTTTTCTATTGAGAATGAAACTCTAAGAAAAGAATTCTATCTTTCTTTGCTATAATCTTTTTTAGGGAAACGGTATATTTTTCCTACACACACGGGGCTAATGTTAATTTTATTCTTTGATAATAACAAATTATACAAATTAATAGTTGAATACTTCGATGGTACTTATTGGATGAAGTAGTTGTGACATCAGAGCGATAGGCACTTTGTACCATGATTTTTTTGTACGCTCTTGTCATTGTCTACCTGCATACAGTTGTAGACCACACACGATAGTTTCTCCATGATTGCCTCCTTTGAAGCAAGGCCCATTACCAACGCCATCCAAAGCATGTTTGTGTAAGAGGTGTCCATGTACCCTATCTCGTTCAATCTATATATCATTGAAAAAAATGTAGATAAGATAATTAGATACTAAAGCCAACTACACAAGTGAATATTTTCAAAGGATCTTACTTGTTTAGATGCATCACGATGTTCAACATATCAGCCTCATTTGTAAAATCTATAGTCACTAGTTCTACTTGAGCTCGAGGTGCAAATCTATGTCTTTTTCAAGAGGTTGACAAGTAAGTGCAACCAAGATTAGAATTGGAAGCAACCGTTCTCCTGATCTCCTTCCCAATAGTGGAATCAGAGCTTCAGCTTCAAGGAAATCAACAACTAATTTCAAATTTCAAGGATCATGTTTTAAAATTTCAACCTCAAATTTGAAAAAAAAGGCTTAATTGGTGATTAATTGGCAAAATCAACCAACTAATCGTGCTTTTGGATCATCAAAATTTGGTATGTCAAGCTTTTAATTGAAACTCAAGGGCTAAACTGGTGAATTGTGAAGGCAAAAGTGAGAGACCCAAAGAAACAAGAGCTTTCAAAGATATTGAAGAAAATGATGATTAAGAATCCGATGTAGGAGCAACCAAACACCTCCTTGGCTGTAATGGAATTGATATTTTGATGATATATTTGTGAAATATTTGATATTCTGATGAAGCATTGCAATGTTGATTTGAATTGTGGAATATGATCACTTGTTGGGTGTTGTGTGAGCAGATCAGTGATTGGCACGTGCTAGACAATAAAGCGATAGCTGTTATTCGGAATAAAACTGCCACCAGTGGATTTTCTATGGCCAGCCTTAGTATTTATGGTTTAGTTATAAGTTGAGATGCAGACAGCTATTAATTGTTACATTGAGCTCCTTATGAGCCATGACTATTTTACGCCCAAGTGTGAATTGGATGTAACTCAATTTTGAGCATGAACTTCTCTATAAATTAAATACTTGCAGGAGGGACATGCTTACTCTTGCACGGGGGGAGATTGCACCCAGTGTTTGTGTCTTTCTTCTCTCTTCTCCTCTCTTCTCTCTCGCCGTGCCAGCGTAGCACTCCGCTCTCGGAGGTGCACCTGCACGTTCTCCCTCCCTCTATTATGTTCTCTATCTCTCTATGTTTGAGTTGAGATCGATCATGTGCGTATACAACGATTCAGGTATGTTGATTTATCGTTTTTATGGTATGTTTTGTGCTATTATGAGTACTTTGCAGGGCAACCACACTCCCCTTTGTAGCAGTGGTATCAGAGCCAAGGTTACGCTCTTGGTAACAACCAGCCATTGAAGTTTTGAATGCGGTATCCAAGTAATTATACAACTCTAATTAGCTTCATTTGATTTTATTTTGATTGACATATTTTTTGGAAAATCTTTGATATTTTTGGGTACATTAAGGATAATGTTTTATCAAATTGCGAGGAGGAAAAGCGATACGAATAGGATAGTTTGAATCATGATATTTTAAGCATTAGAGTGCATATGTAGTTGCATGGCATGGTGATCAGTTTGAGGGTTTAATTTAAAGTTATCACGATAAACCATTTGTGAGAGTGGAGCGAAGATGAGTGCAAGGGAGCCCGATATGATCATGGCAAAATAGGAAATAGGATTTTATTGTATATAGCACTAGAAGAAGCAGAAGAAGAAGAGAAATTTTCAATACTGTATAGAATCCATGTTGAGAGAGCTCATAGAACTATCTGCCGAGTGTTAATCTCAAGCTCAATTATACACAAGGGGATATCGGGATACATGTAGAAGATTACTGCCATCAAGGTAGTGATTACCGTTGTCAACACGGTAGTGATTACTGTCCGCAATCAAAATTAGTAGAGCACCATGGAAAACACGCCCAAGGTTATTGATCTTGATTCTTAATTGTGTAAAGCAACTCCAAATAAATCGAGCTAGACTGGCGACTGAAGCCTGTGAGATCAGCAGCACTCTAGGACCAACAACCTTCCACGATGGTAGGCCTGATGAATGGCAGTAGCGCCATCAGAAGCAGGTGAAGGTGCAGCTGCAGGCCCGGCAGCTCATTCGACACCAACCACCATAGAGTCACTCTCTCTATCTCTCTCTACAATTGCGACTTTCTCTCTCTCTCTCTCTCTCTCTCTCTCTCTCTCTCTCTCTCTCTCTCTCTCTCTCTCTCTCTCTCTCTCTCTCTCTCTCTCTCTCTCTCTCGTGGCAAACCAAATCTTACTCCCTGATTCTTCCAACTCCATGTAGCGCTTCTCTTTCTCTCTCTCTCTCTTTGGCCCATTGGCGGTCTCTCTAAACTCTCCCATGCCCATGCAAGTCGTGAGCCATCAAAAATCCTTCTCTCTCTCTCTCTCTCTCTCTCTCTCTCTCTCTCTCTCTCTCTCTCTCTCTCTCTCTCTCTCTCTCTCTCTCTCTCTCGTGGCAAACCAAATCTTACTCCCTGATTCTTCCAACTCCATGCAGCGCTTCTCTTTCTCTCTCTCTCTCTTTGGCCCATTGGCGGTCTCTCTAAACTCTCCCATGCCCATGCAAGTCGTGAGCCATCAAAAATCCTTCTCTCTCTCTCTCTCTCTCTCTCTCTCTCTCTCTCTCTCTCTCTCTCTCTCTCTCTCTCTCTCTCTCTCTCTCTCTCTCTCTCTCTCTCTCTCTCTCTCTCTCTCTCTCTCTCTCTCTCTCTCTCTCTCTCTCTCTCTCTCTCAGTCACCCGTCGATGACGATGCCTACCAGAGCCGCACCATTTACTGGTTGCATGCCAAAGATTTCTAAATGGCCCGTTCGCGAGCTGCACCACCCAGTCGCCGCCATGCAAACTCTCTTTCTCTCTCTCTCTCTCTCTCTCTCTCTCTCTCTCTCTCTCTCTCTCTCTCTCTCTCTCTCTCTCTCTCTCTCTCTCTCTCTCACACACACACACACACACAGTCGTCGGCCTTTGGCTCTCTAGTTCTGACTCCACCACCTCGATTCCCAGCCGGCGTGCATGCACTGGCTGCTGCCGTAATCTCTCTCTCACCTCATCCGCCCACCATGCAGCACAAGACCTTCTCTGCCTACCTTTCAAAAAAAAAAGAGGGATTACCACAGAGACAGTTTTCTTGCACACTATCTCGCAGAGAGTTTTTTTTTACCATCTCTAAGCAAGAATACACACCCATACACATCGCCTTCCTCTTTGACATGTCGATCTCTCTTGCAAAATAAGCCGCAACGATAGCCATCACCATTCTTCACGTAGACCGAGATTGTCGAACCTATCAAACAGGGTGGTAATTCTCATCGCTCTTCTTCAATTATATGCCTCCTCTGCTATGTCGCATTCACAACCAGCAACACGTTGATTGCGTACCGCTACATCATCAGCAACCCACTTGTCTGCATCGCTTCTACGTTGTCAGGAGTTTCTTGGAGCAAGGGATTGCGCATATGTACATATACATGCATGGTGCATCAAATAAAGAATTGCCCATGTTTCAAAGCCAGGTGGTTACGTGGGGCCCACATGTGTACAGGTAGGACAGCATGTACACAGTGCATCGATTTTCACTATCACCAGTACCAGTATGTTTTTTCTACAATAATGAGGAGTTTATAGCGCGTAAAAATTCTCGAGGAAGCTATCCGCGGGCCGACGACATGAGGTAAGCAGGTGCGTCAGATGGCATCTAGTGGCGTAAGGAGGGCGAACGGGGTCAATATTTGCACGCGGATGAGGACGGACACAACGTGGGTGTTTTCTTGTGAGAGTTATGCAGAAAGGTCATCATTAGGACCACTTTTTGGGGCCACTTCACGTGGTTGCGAGACGCATTATTGAAAAGAAATGAGTGCCAGGTGTGAGGATGATGCAAAAAGGAGACAACTATGCACTGTGAGGTCAGTTTTTGGCCTGTTCGGGGTCCGTTTGAGGTCATCTAAAAGGCCAAGGGTGCCCAACTAATAAATCTAAGTGTCGGAACTGAAAAAACAGAGAGAAGACCAGAAAAAACGTGGAGAAGAGAGGAGGAACAGCCGCAGGTGTGTTTTTGCTCATTTTGGAGCTTGTTTTGGCCGTAAACTACTCGTCCGAGGTCGGATTTGAGCACTTTGACATTGTAGACTGGGGTTTTGGGCCGTTCCGGACGCGATGGTGCTGTCCATTTTGCCAAATTCCTCACTATTTTCCTGTTGTTTTTCTATGTAAGTTTCCCCTATGAGCGAAGTTTTTGCTCTAGTTTGTGATTGTATCTCGCTTATTCTACCCATATTGTGTGAGCTATTTGCCCCATTGGTGTTGGCCCAAGCTCAATTGTATCTAAAGATCAGAAATTCTCCTCTTTTGAGCTGTGTTTTTTGGGTGTGTGTGTGTGTGTGTGTGTCTGTGTGGAGTGGGCAAGTGGATAGTCTCTCTCCTCTCACTCCAGAGGTGTGTTCCCTGTCTCGGCCAGGTGTGTTGTCTAAGCCGAGTGGTGCCCCATAGTGTGTGTGTGTGTGTGTGTGTGTGTGTGTATGTGTGTGTGTGTGTGTGTGTGTGTGTGTGTGTATCTTCCCAAGAGTGTGTGTTGGGTCGTTATAGAGGCGCTGTGTGTGTTTTCATCCCGCTCACATTCTTTTGGCGCCCCCACGGAGGATCTTCTTCGAGTACCTTCTGCTTCGAGCTTCAAGCTTCGAGATTCAGGATTACAGGTTACAGGTTACAGGTTACAGGTTACAGGTTATAGGTTACAGGGACAGGTATAGGTACAAGTGATTCACACAGGTACAGGTAGCTGGAGTACAGTGATATACTAGCAGTGATGTCACTTGCAGTTGTTGTGGGTATGCATCACTTGGCGCCTATTTGAGCGAATTGTCTACTGGATTGTACGTTACTTGTGGAAACTGCGATTGTACGCATTTGTGAAGCCATACTTGGTTGTATTTGGCAGTCTC
The DNA here is from genome assembly GCF_014529385.1 of Adiantum capillus-veneris. NCBI lineage: Eukaryota > Viridiplantae > Streptophyta > Polypodiopsida > Polypodiales > Pteridaceae > Adiantum > Adiantum capillus-veneris. Next base: position 128,580,140 of record NC_140944.1, read on the forward strand.
AACCATTTCTGAGACTTGGTCTGGAAGATAGTCATTTTTGAAACTTGACTATACGCGATTTGCATTAGCCTTCGTGTGAGGGTCGATAGGTGAGGTTTTTATTGAGCTGGGGGATTCTCAAATGTAGAGATCCTTTCGGTGATACAGGTAGCTGGAGCACCCTTTTTGTGACCTCGCCATAGGCTATGTACTAGTGAGTCCTACTTGATGCTCGGGTTCTATTGTTGACAGTTTATGCATACATATACAGTCTATATTTTGGGTTCCTACTGCTCTATTTCTGGGGAAACTCTGCCAAAATTTTTCCAAGTTATGATGGCTAGTTTTTTGGTCGTTTGAGCCATTTATGTTGTTATGCTGTTGAAATTTTGGCAAAATCAAAGGTTAAGTAAGGTGTGTCTTCTTGGGAGCTTCATGGTTGGCTTTAATGGATGATCAAAATGGCCCTCAATTCACTCCATTTCATTTAACTCAAAGAATCCAGATAAATGTTCATGTGTCCAGGAAAATTTTTTTCCAGCAGCGCATAGTCTTTATGTTCGGGCCAAGAAGATTACGAGAGATCTTGGAATGTCCTTTGCCTGTTGTAATTCCGATGATCAACTATGAAAACTCATTTGATGTGCATGTGTTTGTCCTTATCTAAAGTTGAGCTCCATTGAAGTTTCTGGGGATTGGGTAGTCAAAAGTTTTGGGTTCTTGCACATGTGTTCAAAGGGGTTCTCAAAGCACTGAAACTTGGGTAGCCATGGCTTTCTCTTATCCGGAGTTTCATGGAAGAAGTGATGAAGATGTGGAAGAATTTTTGGAAAAGATGGAGGTTGCCTGCATTAGCAACCAGATTCATGACCCTGCGTAGATGTTACGCCTTCTCCAAATTTGTTTGAAGAGTGATGCACGAGTTTGGTCTAAAGCATTTGAAGAGGAGTTGTGTGTGGCTGATCCACCTGTAAGGTTGAGTTGGGACAATCTACGACATGGGTTGGAATTGGAGTTTGTGAAGATAGAAGATCCTGACAAAGTGTGGCAAGAAGTACAGGCTTTGGTGCAAAAGGAAGGTGAGCCAGTAGATGCGTACATACGTAAGTTTTCATTGGCATGGGAGCGAATGTTCAAGGCCTTAGCACCACAGGTACCCCCGCCTGACATGATGAAGAAGGACAGGTTCTTAGCTGGTCTTTGGGAGAATATACGTTGGAGAGTGGAGCTAAAGAAGCCTAGGACATATGAAGATGCACTAGAGGTATCAAGGAACAAAGAGTGGAAGTTGAGGAAAATGAGCCAGTTAGGGGTGGAGTCTTTGCCCATGAGGTCTGAATTTCAGCCTAAAGAGTCTTTACAAGGTCGCATATCAGGGGTTCATCATGAACCATTGGTTCCTGTTACTACTCAAGTTATGCCAGCAGTGGTCACTACATCGGTGCAAGATGATGGGCTAAGGCAAGACATGAGGCAAATGGTAGATTTAATGAAGAATCTCAGCCTAAACATGCTAGGTCAAGTGGAAAATAATCAAGGTCGAGGGAGGTTTGCAAATCAACCAGGAGGTGAAGAAAGGCTTAGAAATGGTGTTGGACAAAGCAATGGTAGGTTTTGGAGGCAGACGCCCACATGTTATAATTGTGGAGAGTTGGGTCACATCAGCCCGCAATGTGATAAGCCACCAAGGATGGGGGGAGACATGTATCCATTGCCAAGACAGGTGCTAACTAGGTCAAATGATTATGGCATAGAAATTAAGGGAGACGAAGGAACCAGTGGACTGACCCAGGAGGAAAAGGGAAAGACAAAAGTGCTAAGTGTAGTCACCTTGGAGAAGGCATCAAAGCTACAAGATACATTAGTGATTCCTATTGGGAAGAGGAACACAGAGGATAAGGAAGGAAGAAGTGCCCCAGGTCCTAGTAAGAAGAAAGGAAAGAGCCATGAAGGCGAGGATGTCAAGGCCAAGAGGAAAAGGAGAGCTCGTCGAAAGTTTCATGTTTCAGATTTTCTACTAGGGGATGGGCAATTAAGCTATGACTTGAAGGAGGATCTGACGAGCAGGAAGGCAGATGTTACTTTTGGGCAGCTTATAGAGATGGTTCTTAAGCTAAAGCGACAGTGGAAGAGGATGGTTAACCCAATGGAGAAAGAGCCAGAGAGAGGTTCAGTGAAGGTGTTGGCAATGGACGAGCTACCAGATATCTGTCCAATAGTAGATGTGTGGCATAAAAGGAAAAATCTGGGACAAGGTTATGTGGATGACGGAGCCCAAATATGCATCATAACACACTCATGCGTTGAGAAGATGGGTCTCACAGTGGCTGGGGTGTCAGGTTTTCGGATTAGATTGGCAAACCATCAAAAAGTAAAATGCTTGGGTGTTGTAAAGAGCTTAGAAGTGGAGGCATATGATGCAAAGGCAGTGGTTGATTTTCATGTGATGCCAGCAGGGTTGGGAGCATATCCTATTATACTGGGTAGACCATGGTTACGTGCAGTGGGAGCTGTTCAAGATTGGCGACATGGTACGATTAGCCTCTATGGAAAGATAGGTACCAATAAGCTTTATAATATGGACACAAGGAAACTATTAGAGGAGCTTTATGAATATGAGGATGAGTCTAGTGATGAAGACTCTTCCACGGTGACAGATGAGGACAGTAATAGCACTACCAGCAGTGATGAGGATGCTGATGTTGCATTTCTTTTTATGGACAAAGAAATCCAGGAGTCTGGTTTAGTTGCATTTGCGAATGAATTTGAAGATGAGAGTGAAGGGCCTTATGAAGTGATTGAAGGGCTGATCCAAACCAAGGTTGAGTTGTCAAAGAAGCAGGAATTGATGACACAAATGATCAGTGGAGACCTCTCAGCTATGGAGAAGGATATATATTTGCACATGCTGGCTAGTTTTCCTGATTTGTTCATTACTTCATATGAAGAGATCAGAGGGTTCAAGGGCGAAGACATGCGTATAGAGCTGAAAGAAGGTCTTAAGCCAGTGCGGCAAAGGCTAAGAAGGATGGGTCAAGAGCAAATGGAAGCCTTGCGAGAAGAGGTGGACAAGTTATTGAAGGCAGGGTTCATAGTCCCTGTGGAGACCACAGAATAGGTGAGTCCAGTTGTAGTCAGTCCAAAGAAGTATGGGAAGTGGAGAATTTGTGTAGATTTTAAACCCTTAAACGCAGCCACTAAGAAGAACCCATATCCTCTTCCATTCATCGATCAGATCTTGGATTCAGTGGCAGGTTATGAGAGGTACAGTGTGTGTGTGTGATGGTTTTTCAGGCTATTTTCAATTGAAGATTGCTCTTAAAGACCGCACAAATACCACTTTTATTACGCCATGGGGCTGCTATTGCTACACAGTATTGCCATTTGGGTTGTCAAATGGACCTTCCTTCTATCAAGAGAGAGCAAATTGGGTGTTGGAACCATTCATTGGTAGTTGTGTTAAAGCTTTTATGGATGACTTCTATGTTTATAGCAGTAGGGTTGAACACCATGAGAAGCTGCAGATGGTATTGGCTCGATATGATGAATGTGGAGGACAACTAAATCCAAAGAAATGTCATCTAGCACAGCCAAGGGTGAAGTTATTGGGGCACATGGTGTCAGAAAATGGCATTGAGGCTGATCCAGACAAGGTTAAGTCTATTATTCTTCTTCCATCACCTACGAGTACGAAGCAATTGGCAACCTTTATACACAAAGTGAAGTACATGGCAAGGTTTATTCCATTGTCTTCTCAGATTCTTTATCCATTACAACAAGTGGCAAACCATGATCCATTGCAATGGGATGGCAAGTGTGAAGAAGTGTTTCAAGAGGTGAAAGAGGTGTTAGGGGGGTTGTCAGCCATGCAAGCTCCTGATTGGGAGAAATTTTTTTATGTAAATCCCTCAGTAGGGGATGATGCCATTGGAGCCATGCTATTGCAAAAGGGGAAGGGCAGCCATTATATGAGGCCAGTGTATTGTGCAAGCCGAGTGAAGTTGGTAGCGGAAAGAAAGTTCTCAGAAGTAGAGCTAGTGATGGCTAGTGTAATATTTGCTTGTCGACGATTTCGTCATTACTTGCTACCACGACCTTTTGTTTTCTTGACGTTATGCCTTTTTGCCACAGTTAATTAATGGCACTAACATGTCAAATGTGGTGAAGAAATGGGTAATTTAGCTGCAAGAGTTTGAGTTCTCTTCTCTAGTGGAAGATAGTACAAGGGCTACCCTAGCTGATTTGTTGACCTACAAGGAGAATCCCCTTATTGTTAAGGAAGAGGTGGTGAGAAAGGTAGTTGAAGAAGTGCCACAGATCAGCAATGCACATGTGTTGTTCTTTGATGGTTCATACAGAAAGAGCCATGATGCAGCTTCAGGGGGTATAGTACTTTATGATCCAGAGGGGAAGCTAGTATGCAAGAGAGGGTTCAAATTGGATGCTCATAGTAGCAATGAGGCAGAATATGCTACTCTGGAAGCCGGATTACACATTTGTTTGAAGCATGGGGTTCGAAGGTTGAGCATAAAAGGTGATGCCTTGTTAGTGGTGAAGCAAGTGCTGGGTGTGTGGAAGAGCAAGAACACCTCATTGAAGGAAATGTGCTTCAAAATTAAAGGCCTGTTAAAAAATTTCGAAGCATGGAGCATCAGACACATTGAACGTGCTCTAAATGGAGAGGCACATGAAGCAGCTCAAGGCATGATTGGGGAGCTATTTGTGTTGAGAACCACTTTACCTCTTTATCATGGCCGGGAAAGTTTGGCTCAAGAAGAGGAGTTTTTGCTAACAGGAATCATTCCAAAGGAGATTCGGAAGTCTAAGAAGTATGGATTTGTGCGTAAAGCATACAGGTACAAATTGATTGGTGATGTCTTATACATGAAAGGGGCTGATCTCATGTTGAGACGTGTACCTTGGCGAGAGGAGCTTTATAGAGTGTTGGAAGAGAATCATGAAGGCGCATGTGGTGGCCATTTTGCTCTAAAGATCACCTTGCATAATATTTTTCAAGAGGGGTATGCATGGCCTAGTTTGCACAAGGATGTTCACCATTGGTGTAGGTCTTGCAATAGATGTCAAGCATTTGGGAAGAGAGTGTTGAAGCCAGAGCTACGAAAAACCATTATGGCGTTTGATGTGTTTGAAAAGTGGGGGATTGATGCAATAGGCCGTTACCTATCACAAGCAGGGGCAAAAGCTATATCTTGACGACAGTGGACTATCTCTCTAGATGGGAAGAGGCTATAGCAGTAAAACAGATCACTGCAAAGGATGTGGCAAAATTTGTGTATGATGAAATATGTTGCAAGTTTGGGGTGCCACTGGAGCTACGTTCAGATAAGGGGCCTGGCTTTAGAACTAAACTGCTAGATTTTTTATGTGCAAAGATGAAGATTAGGCACGAGCATACCACTCCTTATTACCCACAGTGTAATGGCTTAAATGAAAGATTCAATGGTGAGTTGGTACAGATTCTTTCGAAAGTGACAGAGCACCAAGGAAAGAATTGGGATTTGGAATTGCCTAGTGCATTATGGGCTTACCGTACTTCGGTGAAGACAAGTACAGGGTCTACTCCATTTCATTTGGTGTATGGAAAGAAAGCACTATTGCCTGTGAAAGTAGAGTTTCCTGCAATCAAGATGTTAGAGAAGTTGCTTGGGCCTCCTAGTGATGCATTCAAAGAGAGGCTCTTACAGTTACAAGAGGTCCAGTTGGATAGGATGAGCGCATTGGAGCATTATGGGCAGATGCAGGATAAGGCTTTGGCAAAGATAAATGAAAAGGTCAAAAGTAAAGGTATCAAGAAACATGATTTGGTTTTGTGCTACAACAGTAAAATGGACAACACCTTCCAAAAGAAGTTTCAAATTAAGTGGCAAGGCCCTTTCAAGGTAGTGGAGTGTTTTCCAAATGGCCCATATCAGCTGGCTAACCTGGATGGTGTTCTACATAAGTCAAGGATAAATGGATTGCGTCTTAAATTGTATCATGCTAGATTGATGATGGTGGAGCAAGATGAGCTGTCTGTGGATCAAGCAGTGTTGGTGAGGGATGAGGAGACCTGTGATGCGGCGAGTCTCATATCTCTCTTTGCTACTGCTGATCATGAATGATCTAGCAGGCTAGGGGATCGGCAAATTATGTCAGGAGTTTTTTGGAGCAAGTGATTGCGCATATGTACATATACATGCATGGTGCATCAAATAAAGAATTGCCCATGTTTCAAAGCCAGGTGGTTACGTGGGGCCCACATGTGTACAGGTAGGACAGCATGTACATAGTGCATCAATTTTCACTATCACCAGTACCAGTATGTTTTTTCTACAATAATGAGGAGTTTATAGCGCGTAAAACTTCTCGAGGAAGCTATCCGCGGGCCGACGACATGAGGTAAGCAGGTGCGTCAGATGGCATCTAGTGGCATCAGGAGGGCGAACGGGGTCAATATTTGCACGCGGATGAGGACGGACACAACGTGGGTGTTTTCTTGTGAGAGTTATGCAGAAAGTTCATCATTAGGACCACTTTTTGGGGCCACTTCACGTGGTTGCGAGACCCAGTATTGACAAGAAATGAGTGCCAGGTGTGCGGATGATGCAAAAAGGTGACAACTATGCACTGCGAGGTCAGTTTTTGGCCTGTTCGGGGTCCGTTTGAGGTCATCTAAAAGGCCAAGGGTGCCCAACTAATAAATCTAGGTGTGGGAACTGAAAAAACGGAGAGAAGACCAGAAAAAACGTGGAGAAGAGAGGAGGAACAGCCGTAGGTGTGTTTTTGCTCATTTTGGAGCTTGTTTTGGCCGTAAACTGCTTGTCCGAGGTCGGATTTGAGCACTTTGACATTGTAGGCTGGGGTTTTGGGCCGTTCTGGACGCGATGGCGCTGTCCATTTTGCCAAATTCCTCACTCTTTTTCTGCTTTTTTTCTGTGTAAGTTTCTCCTATGAGCGAAGTTTCTGCTCTAGTTTGTGATTGTATCTGGCTTATTCTACCCATATTGTGTGAGCTATTTGCCCCATTGGTGTTGGCCCAAGCTCAATTGTATCTAAAGATCAGAAATTCTCCTCTTTTGAGCTGAGTTTTTTGGGTGTGTGTGTGTGTGTGTCTATGTGGAGTGGGCAAGTGGATAGTCTCTCTCCTCTCACTCCAGAGGTGTGTTCCCTGTCTCGGCCAGGTGTGTTGTCTAAGCCGAGTGGTGCCCCATAGTGTGTGTGTGTGTGTGTGTGTGTATCTTCCCAAGAGTGTGTGTTGGGTCGTTATAGAGGCGCTGTGTGTGTTTTCATCCCGCTCACAACGTCAAAAACCTCGCAACCGCTCTACACCATCGTGAGCTTCGCACTACCTGGCATTGGGCTTATGAACTCTTTTACTCTATTCAACGTCATGGAATCAGGTTAGTCGAATTTATTCGTCACAAACCTTCTACCCCGGATAGGGATTTGGAGTAAATCAACGTAATTACCAACTTTCCCAATCATCATGGAGACAAACGGCGCCAGTGCCCCCTCCGACTGGACTAGTGTTTCACCTCTCCCGGCACCGACCTTGGAGGAACAAGTATTCTTACTGCAACAGGAATTAGACATTGCGAATCAACGCCTCGCCACAAATGATCAGAAACGAGCACGCGAAGACGACAACGAAGATGAACGTATGATCAAAATTTTGAAGGCTGCATTCAAAGCTCAACAATCCAGCAAAGGGGCAAAGATAAGTCAAAAATCTTTCACGTTTTTCAAGTTTGATGGTGGCAAAATTGGTAAAACGGTGCTGTCTTGGTTAACTCAATTCGACGATTATTTTGTTGGAGAATCTTTCACTGAAAAAGATAAAATTAAATGTGCTACTTATCACCTTTCTGGTCAAGCTTCACTTTGGTGGAGCGTGCTTCGCAAAACGGCCGAACGACCATCAACTTGGGAAAGTTTTCAACAGCGGGTCAAAGATTCTTTCCTACCCCCTCAGTTTGGTCTTGACGCTCGAGGTGCTTGGGCCAAATTCTCCTGGATGCAAGAAGACACCATTTCTCGTTACACTGACCGCTTCTGGGAACGTCTTCTACTCCTCCATATGGTAGAAGAAGTGCTTGTAGAGTCTCTCCAACGCAAATATGAAGACGGTCTTCCCAATGGTATACAATCAAAACTCAATTCCCTTAAACCGGCGTCTCTTTATGAACCTATATCCTTGGCCTACGATGCTGAGAAAGAAATCAAATCTATCGTCCATGAAGTATGCAACATTCGCAACCCCAACCGTCCCAATTTTCAACCTCGCAATCAGTGGAGTAACAACAACAACACCCGCAATCGCAACGGTAATAATTTCAACAGGTATACTTCAAACCCTCCCACAAATAATTACATACAAAACCGCCCACCCCCTTTTCCTTGTCGTCACCAAAACAATCATCGCCCACAACACAATCCCACCACTCCACCCACACACAGTGCACCTCAAATTTCAAATACACATCATCACCCCAACCCCCCCCGCACGCTGCAATGGCGTTTGGTGCTTCAAATGCCGCCAATACGGCCATGTTGAAGCCAACTGCACCAACAACCGTCCACCCGGTCCTCGCCAACCCACAGCTCAACCCAGAGCTCGCCTACACAACATCGAAGAGGACTCAGAACCCCTAGACGACACCATAGCTGATTGGACAGCCGCAACCCCACCTCACGTACCAGGTATGCCAATTTCAATTCATGCTTTGCTCTGTCAGAAAGGCAAAATTCAAGATTCAAGTGTGTCTATCTTACATGATGATGGTAGTTCACACGATTTTATCTCTGAAAAACTGGTACGAAAATTGAATTTAACCACCACACCATCTGCATACAAAGTTAAATGTGCTTTTCAAGGTACTAGGTACAATGGTACATGTGAAATTAAATCTCTCACAATTACCATTGGTGATTACACAGAACAGCGTGATTTTTTAATTGCACAATTGCAATCCACCGATATCATTTTGGGCATGCCTTTTCGACACCAACATAATCCACACATTGACTATCGCACACACACAACGAATTTCACTTTCAATGGCAAATCTATTTCCCTTTCTGCGGATGCATTACTTGCTATGTTTCCCTTGATATCCCACACACAAGCAAAACGTGCACTACGAAAGGATGACAAAGCATACATGATATTTGTTACTGAAGTGGAGCACACACAATCATCTCTCTCTCACACACATCATGACTTCCTCTTACAGTTTAATGATTGCTTTGTGGATGATTACCCCCCTCACCTCTCACCCTCTCGTGGTGAATTAGATCATAAAATTGAAATTTTTCCAGGCTCACAACCTCCACACAGAGCACCCTATAGACATAGTCCCTTGCACCAACAAGAAATCCAAAAACAAATCACTGAACTCCTAGATAAGGGCCTCATCCGTCCTAGTGCATCCCCTTTTGGTGCCCCAGTTCTCCTAGTCCAAAAGAAAAACAAAACTTTTCGCATGTGTATAGATACCGGGCATTAAACAAGGTTACTGTCAAAAACCGCTATCACATCCCACGTATAGACGATCTCCTAGATCACTTACAAGGAGCGAAACTGTTTAGCAAAATTGACTTGAAATCAGGATACCATCAGATCCGTAAGCACCCTAATGATATTTTAAAAACTGCATTTTGTACCCAGTCTGGTCATTATGAGTTTATTGTCTTACCGTTTGGTCGCACAAATGCACCTGCCACATTTGCTAGGATGATGAACAAAATATTTCTTGATTATCAAGACTTTGTTATTGTGTTCTTTGATGACATTTTGATTTTTAGTCGTGATGAGCACGAACACAAAAATCACCTGCATATCGTCTTTGAGTTATTGCATGACCACCAGTTGTTTGCAAATCCCGACAAAAGTACATTTTTTCAAACACACATTGACTATTTAGGCCACATAGTCTCAGAAAAAGGAATATATGTTGACCCTCAAAAGATTGACACTATTAAAACATGGCTTATCCCCAAGTCCGTGCATGATATAAAATCCTTCTTAGGTTTAGCAGGCTTTTATCAAAAATTCGTCAAAAACTTCTCACACATTGCATCACCGATGACCACTTTACTTCGTCAAAAAGTACCATTCAATTGGGGTCCCACACAACAAAAATCATTTGACACTCTCAAATATCTCCTTACGCATGCCCCCATCCTGCAGTTACCTGACTTCAAACAACCCTTCTTTGTAGTTGTTACAGATGCGAGTGGCTCAGGCATAGGTGCAGTCTTAATGCAAAATGATCATCCACTTGCCTACGAAAGTCAAAAACTCAAACTATCAGAAACCAAATACAGCACATACGATAGAGAATTGCTAGCATTGGTCCACGCTCTAGACATGTGGAAACACTATCTTATGGGCTCCGAAGTTCTAATCAAAACTGACCAACAGGCCATTAAACATCTTTTGTCTCAATCCACCATTCTGACCATCATATCCAATGGGCCGGTTTCATTCAAAATTTCCATCCTATGATATAATACCAACCGGGAAAAGCGAATGTAGTAGCAGACGCATTAAGTAGAAAACATGAAGTAAATGTACTCTCTGTTACTCGTTCATGTGTCTTCGATAAAATCAAGCATGTTTATTTGAATCACATTTCTATGAGTGATGTGCAATCTTTTCATTCTATGCCTAACACATATGCTCACGATCCACATTTTTCACGTGCTTGGTTTGAAATAACTCACAATAATGGTCTTCCCTATGAACACTACATAGTGGCAAATGGTTATCTCTATTTTCAGCAAAAGCTATGCATCACAACACCCTTCAAGGAACTAGCAATGACTGAAATGCATGCACCACCATATATGGGTCACCGAGGAATTCAATCCACACTCGCTGCATGTCAAGATCATTTTTTTTGGCCTGGAATGAAGCATGATATCACAATTTTTTTTTCAGAATGTCTGATATGTCAAAGAGTTAAACGTCATCATGGTAAGTCTTATGGTCTTTTAATGCCTCTCCACATCCCTGCTGGCCCTTGGGAACAAATCTCCATGGATTTTATCACAGGACTTCCCACCACATCCTCACACAATGATATGATATGGACCATAGTTGACCGTTTTAGCAAACAAGCATACTTTGTACCCTGCAAAAAGACATTGTATGCACCACAGGCTGCAAACCTTTTTCTCAAAACCATCTTTCCATACCATGGCTTCCCCAAAGTCATTCTCTCTAACCATGATGGACGCTTCTGCAATCATTTTTGGGTCGCCCTAGCCAAAAGCTTAGGCTCTAAAATGGAATTCACATCTACATTTCACCTGAAAGTAATGGTCAAACAGAAGCCACAAATAGTACTATTATGGATCTTCTTCGATCTTACACCACTGAAAATACTACAAACTGGGACCAACACCTCCCTATGCTTCAATTTGCTTACAATAACACACCACACTCATCCACAAACCATGCACCTTTTGAAATTGTCTATGGGCAAAAACTCTTTGTCCCTGTCTCCACTATTAGCACGGATGTCCCTGCGGCGGCTGACGCTTTAGCAAGAGATCACACACACATTTTACAAGAAGCCATAGCTTGCATTAAACGAGCACAAGAACGATACACTGCACAAGCCAATAAGAAACGAAGACCTGCACCTTTTAAAGAAAACGACCTTGTTTGGCTTAGAATAGAAAAACAACGCTTAAAAAGTGTAGAAAAACATCCTAAAGTGAAATTGGCCCCTAGATTTTATAGCCCATTCAAAATTCTTCATAAAATAAATGACAACGCGTTCCGCTTGGGCATTCCCTCACATTGGAAAATACACAACTCCTTCCATGTCAGTTTGTTGAGACCACACAAGGGACCTATTCCCGACACCCATACCACAGCTGACCCCCCCTTCATTGAGGACGATGAAGAAATTCTGACTCCCGAAATAATCTTAGATCATGACATGACCACTACCCGCAGAGGAAACCAGTACAAAAGATATTTGGTAAAATACAAAAACCATTCCTTGGAAGAGTGTCAATGGATCTCTGAGCCATTGCTAAGTCCTCACTAATGTCACTTGATACTTGCATACCACACACCTAGAGACACAAATTCGCCGATTTAGGCAGTGCCTCTCTTCTAGTGTAGATTCGCCGATTTAGGCAACACGAATTTTAAAAGTGAAAATCCGCCGATTTAGGTAGCACTAGTGTAGATTCTCCGATCTAGGCAACACAAACTCAAAATGCAGATCCACCGATTTAGGCAGCATTAGTGCAGATCCGCCACTTTAGGCAGCACGACCATTGGTGTAGATCCGCAGATCTAGGCAACACCAAATTACTGGAACGCTCTACCAGTGGTTGGCCACCACTCTCGCTAGATGGTTTTGGTAACAATTGAGGACAATTGTCTTTCAACCCCGGGGTATGTAATGGAATTGATATTTTGATGATATATTTGTGAAATATTTGATATTCTGATGAAGCATTGCAATGTTGATTTGAATTGTGGAATATGATCACTTGTTGGGTGTTGTGTGAGCAGATCAGTGATTGGCACGTGTTGGACAATAAAGGGATAGCAGTTATTCGGAATAAAGCTGCCACCAGTGGATTTTCTGTGGAAAGCCTTAGTATTTATGGTTTAGTTATAAGTTGAGATGCAGACAGCTATTAATTGTTACATTGAGCTCCTTATGAGCCATGACTATTTTATGCCCAAGTGTGAATTGGATGTAACTCAATTTTGAGCATGAACTTCTCTATAAATTAAATACATGCAGGAAGGACATGCTTGCTCTTGCACGGGGGGAGATTGCACCCAGTGTTTGTGTCTTTCTTCTCTCTTCTCCTCTCTTCTCTCTCGCCGTGCCAGCGTAGCACTCCGCTCTCGGAGGTGCGCCTGCACGTTATCCCTCCCTCTATTCTGTTCTCTATCTCTCTATGTTTGAGTTGAGATCGATCATGTGCGTATGCGACGATTCAGGTATGTTGATTTATCATTTTTATGGTCTGTATTGCGCTATTGTGAGTACTTTGCAGGGCAGCCACACTCCCGTTTGTAGCATTGGACATACAAAATCAAAGCCCTTTTGCTGATCAAAGGGAAACTCAACCGCCCAGTTCACAAATTTTGAAAAAAAAAATGATTTTTTTATGCAGCTCATATTAGAAATGTATCAAAGAGCTCGTATTCACCATGGTTTACAAAAAACCCCAAAGACAATAGTATATCATCATGTTGAGCTATCCATCACTATGTTATCATATTAAACAAAAATTTGACCATATTCTTGATTGCCAATGCCACTGGGAACAAGGGAGATTGGATGCCAAAAAAATCAATCAACTTGCATCTGATTTGTTTAACCAATTGCCACCTTCAACCTTATCCTAGTGCTCCATATTTGGACCAGACAACATATTTTGTTGTTTACATTATTTCTCATTGATCTTGCATATATATATCTTTCTCTATAACCATTTAAAAATTTAAAATAATAATAATAAATATTAAAAAAGAGAGAAAAGCATCCAATCATGACAATTCTTCCACAACCGTGCATGATTGCTAAGTAGCTTGCAAATTTACAACAATCTCACACGTATGAACGCATGCAAAGGAAAGAATTTGAGGTTAAATTATACACCCTTCACATGTTAAATCTGCACCAGCACCAAAACCAAACAAAATTAGCAAGAAAACCTTCACTTTCAAGGATTTTGATGGCACCAAGGATGCTACCATAGTTCTAGCATGGGTTAATTACTATTTCTATGATGAAGATTTCTCTAAATGTGAAATGGTAATATGCGCATCGAATCACCTACCCAGTAGTGTTGCACTATGGTGGAATGTCACCAAATAGCATGATAAAATACCACTTACCTGGGGTGCATTAGAAAAAATATTTTTGCCTCAATTTTTACCCACATAGTACAAAGCCAATGAGATTTAATATGACAAGGTAGAAATGAAGTTGTACAAGCTTACACTGATTGTTTTTGGAATTGTCTCCTTCAAATTCAAGCTATAGAACGTGTTAGCCGCATGAAATTAAATTGTAAGTATATATCTAGATTAGCACTACAAATTGGTGTTGAAGTTGACGTGTTTAAGCCTGATAGGCCATCAATTTGGCACTCAATGCGGAAAAAAAGAAAGGTCAATTTCAAGTGGACCAGTCTACTGACATTAACCATAACAACAAAATTCTTTCCTCTCCTAACTTTGACAGGAACAAACACCAGAGTCATCCCTTCTTCAAAAGGTGTAGATTTGACAACTGTGCCACCTCTTCTCAACCTCATGGCAGCAACAACAACCCTATGCAGTAGAGGGCCGCCAACCAAAATCCTTCCAACAATCAACACCCTTATCACTATTCCAATGGTAATAAAAAGGGGAAATGTTACAAATTCTTTTCGTTTGATCATTATAGATATAAGTGTCCAAACAACTATAGCAATCAACACCCTAATCACTCTTCCAATGGTAATAAAAATGTGAAATTTTGCAAATGTTTTTAGTTTGGTCATTATATAGATAAGTTTCCAAACAACTCTAACAATCAACACCCTAATCACTCTTCCAACGGCAATAAAAATATGAAATGTTACAAATTCTTTAAAGTTTGATCAGTATTATGTAGATAACTGTCCAAAAAACCGTGTTAAGAGAAAAGATCATTCCAATGGCCAACCTAATGGAGTTGCATGCAACCCCAACCAAAAACCATTCAATAGCAAAAACAACCGCCCAAATGGTACACAAATTGACCTCGTTCTTGAGAATGCTAATCCCGACGACAATGAAGTTGACATCAATGATGGTGAGGGCTATGATCTTGAGTATGATGCCAATGAATATCCTTCTTTCGGTATTCCTATATCTCCACACACTCTTATCAAAGTGAAAGGCATGGTTAAAGGTGAAGATATCACAATTCTTTTAGATGATGATAGTAGCCATGATTTCATCTGTAGACAATTGGCACATCAACTATCTCTTTCACAACTCTCTTCACTTCACAAAATGAAAACTATTTTCAGCAGTCAAAGTTTTAACCGTAAAACTCAAGTCACTATTGACGTTTCCATTGGTCAATTATCTCATACACGTCTATTTATAGTTGCACCTTTGCATGGAATTGACATGATTTTGGGGATTCCTTTTTGACATGAATTTAATCCACCAATAAATTACAAAACACGCACTTTAACTCTCACTCATGAAAACAAAACCCACTCCATCCAAGCACTCCTAGAACACCAAAAATTCCCACTACTCTCTCACACTCAATCCAAACGAGCAATTCAAAAGCAAGGAAGAACCTATCTAGTGCTTGTAAATCAACTTTCTGCTCACACTGAAACTTCTCAAGACTCTTCCAGGATAAAACTTCTCTCACAATTTAAAAAAAATTTCATGCATGATTTACCTCCTATAATACCACCATCACGTTTTGAAGACAATAAAACTAATACTATCCTGGGTAATGAACCTCCATGTAGAGAACCACACTGTGTAAACCCAACCGCACACATGGAAATGCAAAATCAAATCACATACTTACTTGATTGAGGCCTTATTAGACCTAGCAATTTGTCATACAAGGCTCCATTACTTCTTGTTAACAAGAAAAAAGTAACCTTTGTATGTGTGTTGACTACATGGCTCTAAACAAGATCACTATTAAGAATAGATTCCTATTTCTAGAGTGGACGATCTTCTAGAAAAACTCAAACGGGCAAACATCTTTGGCAAAATTGACCTTAAATCAGGGTATCATCAAGTTAAATTTTTTGAAGAAGATGCCACTACAAAACTGCATTCAGAACACAAATAGCACACTACGAATTTCTTGTCATGACATTTGGTCTGAGAAATGTACCAGCTACCTTCACTTGCATGCTGAATTGACTTTGTTATTGTATTTTTGGATGATATTATGGTATTCAATAAATCTGTGCAAGAACATAAAGAGCATTTAACACGTGTCTTTGACCTTCTCTCACAAAACCATCTATACTTGAATCTTGAAAGGAGTTTATTTTTACAATCTGAAATAGAATATTTGTGAAACATTGTATCGGGTAAGGGAATACATAAAGACCCCAAGAAAATTGAAGCTATAAAGTCATGGCCTAGACCCAAAACCTACATGAGCTATGTTCTTTCATTGGTTTACATAGTTATTACAGGAAGTTTGTTTGTGATTTTACCTACAAATCACACTATTTGATTCTCCTGTGAGAGAAAAGCACCCCATATGTATGGACTCATCTACAAGAAAGCTCATTCACATTGAACTTAAGAATTCTTTGACTAATGCACCTGTGTTACAATTTCTTGGTTTTGACCGACCATTCTTTTTGGTAGTCCCACTGAAGCTAGTGGAAAAGGTATCGGTGCAATTCTTATCCAAGATAACAATCCACGCGAATTTAAATGTCATAAATTTAAATCGACTGAATCTAAATTTAGTACATATGAAAATGAGTTGATTGGTGTAGCACATACTTTGAAAATTTGAAAACACTATCTAATGGGTGTTCGCCTAATAATTAAAACTGATCAGCAAAGTATCAAGTACTTGCTAGCTCAACCCTTAATAGATAATAGGCATATTAAGTGGGTTGCCTTCATTTAAAGTTTTTAACCCAACATTCAATACCAACCTGATAAAGAAAACATTGTAGCTGATGGTTTGAGTTGAAGGCCCTCTCTTAATAATCTATCTATTATTATGGGAACTTTTTTTGATACCATGCTAAGTTGATACTTATGCACACGGTGATGACTTTAAAACCACTTGGTCGCATATGCTTGAAAATTCAGTGCACGCCTTTCTTGAATAAGCACCATGTTAGAGATTTTGAGACTTCAAAGACAATTTAGGAATCACCAATGTCTTGAAGATTTGTCTACATGGACAAATCTCAAATTGTTTTTCTAAGGCCAAAGGCTTCCACAAGTAGTGTTTGAAAAGCTCTTCCAAGCCATGCTCTCAAAACTTTGTCTATGATTTGTCCATGTGGTCAAATCTTAAGCTTGTTTTCAAAGTGGGAACTGAGAAATTCCCAACTTCACTAATGTGGTGTTAATACACCATACAAGAAAACTTCCTTTACTTCAAACAGAAAGTGTGTGTCACAAACCATTTTGAGTTTTGCTCATTGAAGAATTACATAAACCACCTTATGGTGGACATAGATATTTTGCTGCTACTTTTCAAATTTTATGTCATAATTTTTATTGGCCTACTATGAAAAGTGATGTTAAACAGTATGTTTCATCTGGTCTCATTTGCCAAAAGATTAAAGCAGCCCCAACAAGTAAGAAATTAGGTTTGTTATACCATCTCCTATTCTTGAAAGACCTTAGAAACACATTTCTATGGACTTTATCACATGTTTCCCACTCACTTCTCACAAACATGACATGATTTGGACTGTTATTGATCGTTTTTCTAAGCAAGAATATTTCATTCCATGCAAGAAAACTCCCATTGCACATCAAGTTGCACTTCTCTTTTTAAAAGATGTTTTTTCTCATCATGGCTTGCCAAAAGTAATCATATTTGATAGAGATTCAAAATCTTGTAGTGCTTTTTGGATTATGGTTTTTGAAAATCTTGGCACTACACTTGATTTCACTTCTGCATTCCATCTAGAATCTAATGGTCAAATACAAGTCACTAATCACACTATTATTCACTTATTAAAAGCTTAGGTGTCTTATCAGCCCAAGTAATGGGATGATCTTTTACTTTATCTACAATCTGTTCAAAACAACACCACTCACTCTACTATAGCTAAGTCTCCATTTGAGATTGTGTATGGTCATTCTCTTCCTACTCCTCCTGCCTCAAGAGTTTCTAAGATTGTGTCTGTTGCTGATACTTTCACTGCTTCAAGTTTTCATGAAATTTATTAAAGTGTACACTTTTCTATTAATCATTTATAAGAACTTTAGTCTAAGCATGCTAACAAGAACCACAAAGCACATGCATCTAAAGAAGGATATTATGTTATGCTTTGAATTGAAAAGAGAAGAATTCAAATTGTTGATACAAAATGTTTTTGTCAGGCTTGCTCCTTGTTTTTATGTGTGATCAATGATGTTTCATTTTGTTTAGAATTACCTTCACATTGGCACATTCATAATGCCTTTCACATTAGTTTATTATGACCCTTTTGAGGATCCCTACCTACACATCATATATCTTCTTTGTAGATCAAGAAGAGAAACTCATCCCCCCTGAACAAATAGGTGCCACCACTATACGCACTGGCATGATTTTTCATTGTTATCTTTTATCTTTTAAAGGCCACCCTAGAGAAGATACTAAGTGGATGCCTGATTTTTTTTTTTGAAACTTCCCATATCTTCTCTACACATTTCATCACTCACGGTCTAATTGATTCTCTATTGAGGAGCTAAGGACAATTGTTATCCTTGGGAGGGAGGGATGTTACAAGATTGGGCACCCTCCTATTGTATGTGGTTAACTACAATTGGGATAGTTGGAGCGTAGTGGGCGATGAGTTGATGGCTTGTAGATTGGGGTGCTATCATTTAACACTAGTTCTATAATTGGACACTCAAATATCCTGAGACACTAAAGTGTCCTATTTTTCTAGCAACTTTTTATAATTATTTAGTGAATCTAGAAAAAATATTCATAGGTCACATTCATATTTTAGGTCAGCTATGAGGTGAAGAACATAGCCAAATTTTACTTTTTTCAAAATTAATACCAAATTAAGATTATAATGATAAGTTTTAAGATAAAAATCATAGAAATTTAGTGCAGTTTTAACAAAATTTTCACAAATTGAATATAACTTCTCATCAAAATAATATTTTGCATAGATTTCAAGGTGTATGGATAGGAAAAAACTTATTATACCAAGAAAATGAGCTTAATAACCTAGTTATAAAGCTAGATTTTTGTTATAATCAAAAGACCAAAGTCTTGAAAATGCTGACAAAGAGGAAAATTTTGGTCTTTCAAGGCCTCTTTCATTAACATGATGAGTTTATGGGACAAAACCTAACGTGTATAATGTATCTATAGGTCAATACCCATCAACTAAGCATTTTTCAAGGGTTCCAACTCATAGGAATCTTGTAATTTAAACTCATTTTAAAAAATTTACAGTGCATAATTTCTTAACAAAAAAAAACATTGCTATGAAAAACTTATAAAAGTGTGTATATAAATCTCCCAATTGTGTCCATATGAGGTATTTGTATACAAATAAGTCAGATAAATGGAAAAATCTAAAAGTGGACTTTATTATGAGGCTTATCTTTGATAAATAAAAAATCATAATTACAACATGCACAGTTTTTTGGATATGCCATAAATCACCAAATGTGGCTTGCATAACCATTAAAAATTATCACCTTATGTAATGGAGTCATAGATCTAGTATATATGCATCATAAGACATTGTATATTTAAATGAACTAAATGTTTTTTGTGATCGTTAATTGAATTTGTGAACGTTTCATATTTGACCCACAAGACTTTTTATATTTAATTCTAGTCACAAAGGATTTTTTCCTCACATGACAATTGCAAAAAATATCAAACACATATATAAGTAGTTACCACAGATTATTGCATGTAACCTGATCATTTTTTTCTTACGCTAGACTACGAGGTGTAATGAAACATTGAATGTTGTTTTGCGTAGGTTCTTTTCATGAGTCTAGTTACTATTTAGTTTATGATCAAAAGTGAGAGATTATATTTTCTATGAGTATTTTGAATAACATTTTATAAGTTTACAAAAGCATTTCTTGAGATGTGTTCTAGATTTCATGTACCATTTTATTTAAATTCGCAAAAGAAGGAAACTAAGTGTCCTCTTTGGTACCAAACTAGTGTTACGAGCAAAGAACGAGCAACTCAAAGCGAGCAAGGCCACTAACTCTAAATTTTAATAGTAGCTAAAGGTATAAGATGGAACTTCAAGTAGAGCGATAAATGATAAAATGTATTAGAGATTACAATAATGCCTTGTGAATAGTGATAAAAAGGACTAGCCAAACCCATTGTAAAGGCATGTACTTGAAACTAAGCTTAACCATATTCTAACTTCCATTTGAAGATATCTAGTATTGAAGAGAATGATTTGATAGATAAGAAAGGATAAGTAATTTTAATGAGGTCTTTATCACAAATGTTCCTCTATAAGATAAAAAGGTAGTGATTGGTGCTTGACTTGTGTGAAGAGCTTGCTAAATCACTCCATTCCGAGCCTTTTCCTGAAAAAAGAATCTCGCTAATAGTAAGCCACTTTTCTTATGAGCTCATTGGAGCTTGCTAAATCACTCCATTCCGAGCCTTTTCCTGAAAAAAGAATCTCGCTAATAGTAAGCCACTTTTCTTATGAGCTCATTGTTTGTAGAGAATACTTTTGAGTTTATCTCCGTCCATGGAATTTTTAAGATTCTCTCGATAGAGATTGGCATCACTATCTTTAGACATGCAAAAGGAGCATGGAAAACAAACTAGTACTAACTATACTTTACTACCAATGCAAGAGTTTTCATTAATTATATAGGAAAGCATTCAGCTCTCAATAAAAATTTCATAAATGAATCGTTATCCTTTATTAGCCCTATTTAACCTATGCCTAACGTTTTAGAAACCATGCTTAACCTATGCACAAGCTTTTTGAAAGGTTAAGTACTCTCTCTCTCTCTCTCTCTCTCTCTCTCTCACACACACACACACAGATAGTAAGACTAGAAGGGTATTTTTATCACCAATATGTGCCATATGAATTATCCCCCTCCCCTGATACCAATTAATTTTGAGCTCAAATGTGGAATATTAATCATTCTATTCTGGTTGCGTACATTTAGGAATTGAGTCGAACGCCGGCTAGATTTGTCCAAAAGATATTTAAGGTCTCTTGACATTGTTTCTACCACTTCAAAACTTATCTCTTTCTGCTTGATTACATTTAGGACTTGACTCGAATGCTAGCTAGATTTGTCTAAATGATCTTTAAGTATCTTGACATTGTTTCTACCACTTCAAAACTTATCTCTCTCTTCTTTAAATCTATATGATTTTGAGAGAGCGCGCGCGCGAGAGAGAGAGAGAGAGAGAGAGAGAGAGAGAGAGAGAGAGAGAGAGAGAGAGAGAGAGAGAGAGAGACGATTAGATACAGCCACCCATATCAACTTAGTATACTTGTAATAACTCATGAGGGATGTGATAGTGAGGGTGATGCTTTTACTTTTCTTTCAATATTCGACACAGCTTTCAACATTCACCCTCGGCCATTATCACAACTTATAGCAGGTGACAAATGAAGCACCTTGCCCACTTGGAAAGATCTGTAGATGGCATTGTGTACTATATTTAAGGATCTTGTGGGCGGTCTGAGACCCACACACCAGGCACAGATGCAAGAGGCGAGGTGGGGATGCAAGGTGGAGGACACTAATTAAGGAATTGATGACTCTTCTGCACAGAGGAACCCGTACAAAAACCATATAGGAAATTCAGCATATTGGCACTCTAGTCTACCACATTTTCTATGTGAAACTGCACGTTACAGTTGAGCCTCCATATTAACACCTTCAACAATCCTACATTAGTAACTAGGAGCTCAACCTGGGGCCGTCTCCATATTAGATTAAATTTTATTCGAGTCGGTTATCGCATTATATAAGTAATATAACTCCCTGCAAAGTGCGCTGTTGATCAGCAACAACTGCCTTAAGAGTTCCAATGAAGGTCATAATTGGTATCGACCTGCATGTTTTCATAATGAGGGCTGTAATTATCATGATTATTGCTAAGAGCAGCATTATTGAAGACTACACGGCCGGGGCTTGCACTACTCTGTATAATATTGAGCACCCGATCATCATGGGAAATGTCCCGATAGGTCCATTTAGCACCTTGGGACCTTCTAGAAGCCAGAGATGACTCGCCCGCAGCGTTTTCTCAGAGGCTATGGTGAGGGCAATCCATAGTACTCATCTGCAAGTGGGCTGATCTTTCTTCACAATCCGGCTTTTGTCGAAGATCTGAGGGCTAATAGTTTTATGATTGTTATACTCACGAAAAGAATTTCTCCCTTCCATTTTATACAAAGACGGCATGAAGGCGGTTGCTTGAATTAGATTGCATTGCAGTGAGGGGGTGAAGTAGAGGTCGAGCATATAAGCAGTGAATGTGACGCAAAGGCTCTACTTCAGCAAGAAGGGCGGTAATCCTAAGCCCATCAGCCCTACCCCGCCCTTGCGCCTTGGACTTGAATAACCGCTAATCATCCCCTACCTGCCAACCTCGTACTGAAGAGAAAATTCTTTTGTCGTTAATCACCAAGCACTTTCAACTTGCGTTTCCAAAGGCAATTTGAAAGGGCCTTGTGAGCCAAACTGCTACTGCAACCAGCTCGTGCTGAAGAGACTTGATGGATGAGAAAATACTTTTGCCTTTCACCGAGCATTTTTAACTTGCGTTTCCAAACGCCAAGTTGAAAGGGCCCCATGACTTGCTTCCTCTCACGACCTCAGTTCACCGATCGGTGTATGAGCTCTACAAATGACAGAGACCTTGATCACCAGCTCCAACCGGGTGATGATAAATCTCAAGCGATGCTGCTGATGTGGCAATAGCCATTGCCATTAAAAAGTTCAAAGTTTTTTAGATCAACCACGATCATAGCGCTTGAAGTGCTTAAAACCTCAGATGCTCTACATCTTCTCCGTTCATCACTCTTCCTCTCCCCCACTCCCCACTAGCAAGCAAAAACTACCTCATGGAGTCAAGTTGCGCCTGCACCATCTTGCATTATACCACATAAGTGATTGCATTAGGCAAGGGACCCTGGACCTAAAGTACAAAGAGATTTCAAGCCCTGTCAAGTAGTTTCTGTAAGTAGTATTTGAACTGCAATATTGATGCCAACAAACAAGGCATACCAGCCAATGGAATCTTCATAGTTTCCATACTGGCATCAGGATGATGTGGCATTGATTTACAACATAGCTCTTGTGTGATTAGTTCTAATTGTTATCCATGGCCATCCCTTACATGCTTTGAACCTTGTTCCCTTTATCTTCACGAGTCCCATTTTTTGCATTCAGCAATGCAAGTTGGGTGTGCTAGTGTTCTCAATTTGTCTTCAAAAGTCCCTTCCAACATGTTTTTTGAAATGCAAGTTGGAATGATTGAAGGACCACGATTTGATCTAGGAGTGGTAGGATCCTCATCAAGTGTAGATGAAATTCTTTCGATCTTCACTAAAAATGTAAAGGAAAATTTATTTTTTACAATAGCTAGATGATATAAGATTTACCCTCTTGTCTCAAGACAGCGTGAAACCTAGCCAAGGTTCATTTTTTAGCAAGCTAATTGGGATAGAAATTAGAATTTTTTGTTCTCACATGCTCTTTTGAGTTGGATTTGAGAACTCTACCAAAGCCATGAAGAACACTTAACTTGCTAACATACTCATGAGCTATGGAAGCTTCAATATTATTGTACTTCATGTTTCCCAAAATCAACATCAAGATTAACCAATTTGAGTGGAACGTGAATTCATGTTTGTTGGTGTATGACAAGTAAATTATTTAATACCATCAAGCTAGGTTGTCCCAGTGTACATGTTTTAAACTTATACAACAATGTTAGGCCAAAATTGAACACAAAATCTTCTTATTCTCCCATAAAATAGATGATTGCTTGGTTTTTTTCACTAGAACAATAATATGCTAAGATTCATTTGTCGATCAATATTATCAACAAGGCTATCCACTCAAAAAAATACTTGATACACATATTGTAAAAACGCTACAAGGATTTGGCCAAATAGAAATCCATGTGCATAATTATGAGCATAGATGTTAGCGATTTTGATGATCATGATTGACAAAGTAAGCGGGATTATGGTTGTGTGAGTATAGATGATGCATTAGACAATCAAAATGATTTGTTTGTAGAGAGAGGGCATGCATATGCTTAATGTGTATATTACCATGCGTATCTTGGCTCCTACTTTGATAGCTCTATTCTAGATGGTATTTAGTTGTGTAGATTATTTTAGATCTAAGACTCTCTCTCTCTCTCTCTCTCTCTCTCTCTCTCTCTCTCTCTCTCTCTCTCTCTCTCTCTGTGTGTGTGTGTGTGTGTGTGTGTGTGTGTGTGTGTGTGTGTGTGTGTGTGTGTGTGTGTGTGTGTGAAAATGATTTGTTTGTAGAGAGAGGGCATGCATATGCTTAATGTGTATATTACCATGTGTATCTTGGCTCCTACTTTGATAGCTCTATTCTAGATGGTATTTAGTTGTGTAGATTATTTTAGATCTAAGACTCTCTCTCTCTCTCTCTCTCTCTCTCTCTCTCTCTCTCTCTCTCTCTCTCTCTCTCTGTGTGTGTGTGTGTGTGTGTGTCTTTCTCACACTCTCTCTCTCACGCACACACACATTATTGTGTGAGAGAGAGAGTGTTTGTGTGTGTCTCTCTTTCTCACACTCTCTCTCTCACATACACACACATTATTGTAAATTGGCAATTGACATAGTAAGAGGGATGATGGTTGTGTGATTGTAGATGGTGGATTCAAGAATCACAATTATGTGCTTGTAGAAAGAGGGCATCAACATGCTTAATGTGTACATTCTCATGTGTGTCTTGGCTTCTACTTTGATAGATATGTGTTAAATAGTATCTAGCTGTCTA
Source organism: Adiantum capillus-veneris (assembly GCF_014529385.1). NCBI lineage: Eukaryota > Viridiplantae > Streptophyta > Polypodiopsida > Polypodiales > Pteridaceae > Adiantum > Adiantum capillus-veneris. Next base: position 128,604,834 of record NC_140944.1, read on the forward strand.
GAATAATTTAGATATAAAACAAGATCTCTCTGTCTCTCTTGCTATCATAATTAGGAAATTTTACTAAAGAAACTATGGGATGTTAATGTTGGTGTTTGTTGATATTTAATTTCATTGTCTATGGATTGAATTCTTTCATAAGAAAGAAGTAATTCATCTCTTTCATTTTAACTTTCTCCTTTGCAATATGTAGAACAAGTACTCAAAGTTAGTGAGTGAAATTGTGGCGTATATACTATTTGTTCTCACTTTATTTAGATGATGTGTGAGATTATATTATTGTGCTCATTTAATTTACATAAGTATGCCCATTGATGCATTCAAGAATTTATCGATTTTGAAGTGATGGCTAAGTAATTTACAAGAACAATAGTGATACTATGATAGAATGGACACATTAGGTCAACCTAGTCCCCCTCAATCCTCTCTATGTGTAAAACGGTCTTATAGGATGCAAGTAGGATGCAAGTAAGATAATAGGAAAGAAAATATTTGGAAATATTTTCTTACATATAGATATAATATATGTGTAAGCATAGTTTCTTTGTAGTGACCATGTACCAAGAACATATAAGGAAAGAAAATATTCAAATTATTTTCTTACATATAGATATAGCATATGAGGAAGCATAGTTTCTTTTAGGTATTGGTGGCCAAGGATATAAAAGACATGCATTTTCAAGAGAAATTAGGTCAATTCCTTATTCTTTACTTTATCTGCTTGGTTTTGATCCCTCGCTCGGTTTTCTTCGCTTGTTAAATGATATCACCCTGTAGATTGGAGTTCTAGGAGTTGAGGAGAAGGCGTCAAAATACAAAAATTCCTTGGCCATTTTATATTTGCATAGTGTTTTAGATATTTTATCAATAAGACAATATGATTGCTTGGTAAAAGATAGTGAGAACTCACCCTAAGAGGGACATGCAATAAGTGATATGCTCCGCTCATAACTAAAGTGGACTAAGGATAAAAGAGGGGCCTCCAATTTTTGGCACCAACAAGTAATATCAAATCTTAAATATCCAACTCCACAAGAGGTTCCATAGAGTTTGGGGCTACAATCTTTAGGCCATTGATTTGCAAGACTCTCTCTCTCTCTCTCTCTCTCTCTCTCTCTCTCTCTCTCTCTCTCTCTCTCTCTCTATCTCTATCTCTCTCTTATATGATATGTTATGCTATGCTATGTAATTGTTAATCAAGTCTACATCTCCTCTCTTACACTCTTTCATTTTCAAGATTTTGTGTGTGTGTGTGTGTGTGTGTGTGTGTGTGTGTGTGTGTGTGTGTGTGTGGTGTCATAGTCTAGGTGTGTGTGTACTTGGAAATTGGGACAAATGGTGAGGGGTTGACAAGTAAGTGTGCCAGCAAGATTGGAATTTGAAGAAACTGTTCTCCCCACATCCTTTCGAATGATGCCCAAAACCAAAGGGAACGTCACACACAAATTGCATTAGTAAGAACATGTAAGCAAAGTAGCACCATCAACAATAGAGCTTACTCACTTTAAGATCTCCCATCCATGCGGCTAGCCTATGATTTCCATCCCAAGTACAAATTATGTTTCTGCATAGGTAGCCCGAGTAAGTGTCTTTGATCTCATCCTTGAAACCCTTGTTTATCAACTCGCCAGAAGGGGATCCCATGTCTGCATGATATCAGCGTCTACATTAATGGAAGAATGGCCTGGGGATTCAATAGAGCATATGAAGCATCCCTTGGGATTATAATACCCCTCCAAAAAGAATGTATCGGCGACCAATGGTTGCAATCTCTTTGGATCCCATCTAACTTGTCTTGATTTCTTTAGCTTTACCAAACGGCAAAGAGGAGCCCAAGGCAATGGAGTTTCATGCTCTATCTGCATTGTTCAAATTATGTTAAAGCCCAAACTTTGCAATGGGTATTGATCATTAAATTCAAGTGTTCTTACATACCTTCAAATTGCCAAGATGTTTTGATAACATATCTTGGTGAATTGTAACATCTTCATTTATTTGGAAATGCCCCTCCAAGGCTAGCCCCCGCGGTCATATATTGCTCCATTTCTTTGTCATCGATCTCCTTGTTGGAGTTGTGAACATCATCAAAAAATCTAGATGATACTCCTTCTTGCACTTTTGCTTTTGCTTTTGCTAATAATTTAGATTTTTTCGTTGTTGCAATAGGTGGTATACACTTGGATAGAGACACACTAGCCGATGGAGAAATTTCTTGTGTTTCTTTCCTTGATGTCTTGGTAACTTGCTGGTAAACAAACAATATAGTAATGATCATTCAACAAGCATATTTAATGAAAATGTTTAACAGTTTACACTCCAGAAGAAACCTCTATCAAGAGGAAGCCAAAAATTACCAAATCTCTTTTAGGCCACACAATAAGATTTCTCTTTGTCTTCTTCAAAGTAGTCATTTCTTTATTTGTGTAAGGACCATGAGGTAGAGGAGTATCCTTGCCATCATATATTCCCAACAATGCAGCAGAAAAGTAGCCAGATGGCAATCTGCTCCCATGTAGCTTAGCCAGGTTTTAAGTCTTGTCTATCTCACCTACAGCAATTGCCTCTCCATTGTAAATGAGCTCAACATAAGCACCAACATTAGCATTCTTGGCCATCTTTAGTTTGAACTTGAAAGTATAGCACAAGTGCTTTGACTGATCAATACCCCACTCTCTCTTTCTCTATCCCACCTTCCCTTCCTACATCCCTAGATTTCTTTTCCTTTTTATCTCTTTGTTTTCTCACTCTATCACCCTTTCTCCCTTCTTCAACCCTCTATCTCTCACCTCCTTCAAATATCTCTGTCTCTCTTGCTCTCTCCCATCCCAATGAAAAGGGCAAGAAGGGGTAGCATGCATGGTTAAGAAAGGACTATAAGATTTTGTACCATTTGTGAAATATGATAAGTACAAACCTTATGTATGGCTAAAAATTATAACACCAAAAAGAGCACACATTTTTGTAGCCGGTTGCTATGTTCCTCGTCATGATTCCCCCTTTTATGCTTGCATGGATAAAAATCATATATTCTTTTATTTAGAAGAGTACATTTCTTATTTCAAAGGTGAAGGTTATGTTATTGTCTTTCAGGATATGCTCGCACAAAAACATTGCAACATGATGCTCAACAATTTGATAGGCCATGCATTTCAAGGGAGTTGGAGGAAGTTCACTTGTATGATCGTACTTCAATGGATGAGATTAAAGAGACATATCACTTTGGAAAGTTACTTTTACACATGTGTAACAGCATGGGTATGCTCATTTCCAATGGTGTATCTTTGTAGAGTGAAACCAATGGATTTACATGTAGAAAATATAATGGGGATTGTGTGATTGACTGTATGCTACTCTCCAAAGCCATCATGTATCACATAAAGAGTTTTATATTTGGTCAATGGACCCCAAAATCAGACCAACAAACCTTATGTATTGACCTTGCATGTGGAGAATCAACAAAGCTTGATAATCCCAACCAAAGGGAAGAGAAGTTATCACAATGTATGGATTTCAAATGGGCACCAATGTACATTGAAATGGTTGAGCAAAAGTTATGGATGACAAAGCTTCAATATGATGCACCATTGGAAACTAAATGGGAAGCTTTCAAGAAAGTTATTTTCTTGTGCCAAAGAATGCTCTTCCATAAAGCATGTCCATTGTATCAACAAAGATAAATCACGCAAAAGGTGGTTTGATAAACAATTTCAAGATGCTCAAAAGTCCTTGATAAATCTTGATGCAATTATGGAAAAAGATAATTATCAAATTCATTTGTATACATAAGGCATTGATTCAAAAGAAGAGAAGAAGATGGGAAGTAAAGCAACAATTTTTTCAAGTCCAAGAAAAGGCACGTGCATGTGGAAGATTTTGGAGAAACTTGCAAGGCAAGCGCGTTGAGAATTTTGGTAACTTTAGTCTTGTGGATATGTACACACATTGTAGGCAGCTATATAAGCAACCAAATGTTGAAAAAATATCATTTTATGGCTGACTCCCATGTATACCATCCTTTTTCCCTATTGAGGATGTATGTGGTGGGCCTGAAAAGGTGCCACTCGGGTGGGAGAACTTCAAGGTATCAAATCAAAAGATTAAATGGATGGGAGATTTTACATAGGAGTGGATGTGTGATATGTTCAACCTTACACTTCAAAATGGTATGCCTTATGATTAAAGTACTAATTGGGTCAAGCATTTGCATAAAGGAGGGGATGTAAAAAATGTAAACAACTACCGGACTATACTGATTGGGTCTCTTATGAAAACTTGTCTGGGTGCATAACGGAGATGAAATTGAGTGATTATGTTGCAGAGAATGACAAGCATGCAAAAGGAAAATCGGGTTTTTGTCAATGCCATAGCACCATTGATCACCTTGTCACTCTTTTTTCTTTCATGGAGGAAAGTTGGAAGGCAAGCGATTGTATTATTGTTCCATGGATTTTAAGAAAGCCTTTGATATGATTCCATGCACCAATTTGTGGAGAAGGATGGAAGAACTCCAAGTGCCAAGTGAGTTTATGCTTGCGGTTTCTCGAATCTATGAGAAGATGATGTGTCAATTGCGCATGGGAAGAGGAATTTCAGAATTTTTTGCCAACACTATTGGGGTTAAACAAGTCTATGCATCGATCAATTGGAAAAAATGGTACTTTACTTTATGCAAGAAGAAGGCATTGAAGAGGTAGCTATTTTCAATGCAGTAATTATGCTTTTGTTGTATGCAGATGATGTAGTGCTTCTAGCACACACTTTAGAAGATACACAAAATCTTATGGTTGTCCTTGAGAACTTTTGCTTGCATAGTGGGCTGATTGTGAATAAACCCAAAACAAAGGTTATGTTTGTGAAAACCAACCATAAGGAGAAGACATGCATTGTGTACAACACTGAGACACTTGAATTTGTTGAGAGCTTTAAGTACCTTGGCCTTGAGGTTCCAACCAATCACAAGTGTCATGAATGTGATATGCATCAATTGGAAGTGGGAAAGAGAGCATCCTATGCATTTGAGAACATGTGTAATGCGGGAAACATCAAGTGTTGGGTTCTCAGGAAGTAGCTTTTGGACACATTGGTGATACTGGTTCTTCTTTATGGAGTTGAAAGTATTACCATATACATGTGGTAGTGATGTGTGTGAACACACTAGGACCACCGGGGCATTTTTTCCCTCTTTAGGAGGTTTTTTCCCCCGTGCACTGTATATGCGCCCATCACTCTAGGGCTATCGATCTTTCCATTGCACACTAAGTAACACACTCTCTATTGTGTGCTTTGAGATTCCTTCGTCTTCTCCAAGCTATGTGCGTTTCTCTGCAGTCCTAATTCCAACAATTGGTATCAGAGCAGGTTGCATCCTCCTGCGCTTAGTCGCCAGCAGCTCCAGCACATGCTTGCTCATTTTCTCCGATTTCAGTGAGCTTTGGTGAGCGTTCGTAGGTCGAAAAAAATTTCGGCCTCCGTTTCCACTACAGGTAGTACTACACAAGCTATTTCTTCATTTTGTGCAAAAATTCTGTCAGTGTTATTTTTTGCATAACAGGTGCCTTACAATCTTCTACGGTATGTTCTATATAGCACGTGCTGTTCCCGCTTCGTTTCTCGTCTTTTTGAGCAGTTTTCACATGAGGTGCAGCACTTACCATTGCTGACAACAACACAGATGTGTTCAAAATGTTTGTTGTTGAGGACTGGTTGAATGGGGACAATTACCCTATGTGAGCTTATATGATGCAACATGTTATTGTGTCAAAGGGCGTCTAGAATATTGTGCAAGGCATTGATGTACGTCCTAATTTTGAGATGTAGGCAATGTTGAGGATGTGGCAGGTCTTGCTGCAAGGATTTTTTCTATTCGAGTTGTTTTGCCTATGGCAAAACAATCTCGTTGGGATGTAAATGATGCGCAAGCTCATGCATTGATTGCATTGTCTGTGAAGCACACCATTGTTCCTCACATTCATTCAGCAAAATTTGCAAAATAGGCTTGGGATATTTTGGCTTGTCTTTACACAAGTCGCACAATGAAGCTAAAATTGCTTTGCTGCGTAAAGAGCTGGAGTCAAAGATTATGCATGAGGAAGATGATATGGACACTTTTCTTGGTGGTGTCAAGGATATCAACGAGCAGCTTATTTCTGTAGGTAAAGTCATTTCAGATAGTTCCCTTGTGCAGACTGTTCTTGATGCCTTACCAGATTATTACCAGACTTTTGCTAGTGCTTGGAGACGTATGACCCAAGTAAATCCTAAAGTTATCAAGTTTGATGCATTATGCACATTGCTATTACAAGAGTTACTTTCCAGAAAAACAGGACTAGACAGCGTTATCGAGAAATTTGCGGTCTTGCCAGGAAAGCACCGGGCTTATGGCTGTGAGAGTTTGTGAGAGAACTCAACAAAAACTATATGAAGGAGTTAAACCATAGATGCCATGAAGACTAGGGTTTGGAAAGAAGTGCAATCAAAGAAGACCCACTCTTTCTCTCTTGCACTCACACACACAAAGAAAGAACACAAAAGAGAATGTCAAAACAACACAAAGATGAAAACATCAAGGCTATGGTCATATCGTATCATGGGTAGCATAAAAGGGTTAATAGATGAGTGAATGGCATTCAATCTTGGCTGACCAAATATATATGTTTTGTCTAGTGATGGGGATTAATTGTGTATACAAATCCTCTTGGTTCATAGCAAGATAACTAGGCTTACGTCAAAAGAAAATTTATAGTCTATGAGAGGTAGTATGATGGGATCCGGTGATAGAAGTATTTCATTGGGCCTTTCTGGGCCAAAGAGAAACATTATACGTTGTTGAAAGTTTATTTTACGGTTAATCCATACGTTAATTCTAATAGATCGTACAGAGTGAAAGCGATAGAAATTATCATCATGTGGGTTATTCATCTAGGATACTATGTGAGAAATGTAGATATGAGAGAAGTGAAGAGATGAGAAGTTTCCCTCCCAAGCCCTATTCTTGCCCGTAGGCAATAAGGATACTGCGGGGAGAGATGTACCTGTAGCAAAGAGAACCTAGAATTTGTAAAGAGGATGAATTACTAAGAATGAGAGAGATAGGTTTGGTTAAGGAGATGATATTAGATACATATATATATGTAGGATTAGAGATGAAAAAGAAAACAACAAGAAATCAAGAAAACATCAATGTAGAACACATCTTACTTGTTGACAAACCCTTCGGCACCATTATTGATGGAGAGAGAAGAAGAGTGGATAATTCCACTTTGATTGATACACCAAGTGCAAGAACTTCTTTGATTAGATTTGATCTTCCAAGGTTAGCTTGTTGCAAGAATGGCTAGTCTTCTTCTAGGAGAAAGTGTAGGCTTAGGCTTATGTTAATGACTAAGTACAATTTGGCATTACTACTCCCTCTCTCATGAATTCCTCTCATCAATGACTTGAATGCTTGAGTTTTTTTTCAAGGAAAAAGAGGTCCCCTTTTATAGGTGAAGGGAACCCCCAAGGGTTTACACAAGAAGAGAAAAGCCAGTGTGAACAGAAACTGGAAAAGTTGGAAATGAGTTGTCCCTGCATGATGGCGGCAGACTAGGGTCCAGTATTTTAATCATATCTCCTCAACCATGGCTCCAAATAAAAAAGTAAAAATATGGGCAAAAAATTCAGCTCATTAGCTACGATTTTCATTTTAAAATCGTTTTCCAATTCGGATTGGAACCTTGTGTAAAAAAATCATCAAAATAGGATCCATTTCTGGCAGCAAAAGTCTTCATGTGGTCCCCTTAGCTTAGACTTTCATTTGATTCCAAAGGACACCTCGTGCCATATGAAAGCATGAAATTTCTCCTTGACAAATCTTTGTAATCATGCTTGCAATAATGCATTAAAATAAGTGTATCTTTGAAATCATGCCACCTAGTATCCCACTAGGATTTGATTCCCCCCTAGTGGCTATTTAAAAAGAAATATAAGAAAAATATGAAAAATACATAGAATATATATATATTGGAGTTTACCCTAGATATAGGATCTAGCTAAGGTGTGAGATGATAATGAGATAGTAGAAATAAAGAATCAATGTTTTTTTGCCCCAAGTTAAAGAGGCGGAGCTATTGACGCTTTTCCCATAGTATTTTGTGATGGTAAAGTAAGAATAGGTTACCCTTGAGAAAAATAATAGGATGAGATAGAAGGCTTATTATTATACTTGAATATGCATATGTACATTATAGAAAATATAACTATGTATCTAAAAAGTTACAAGATAACTCTTGTAGCATGCGTTCCCACTATGTACGTGTCACAGCATGACAGCGTGCAGTTGAACAGGATTTTATTGCTTCTCAAAGAAAGGGTGGTAATAGCAAATCAACCACTTCTTATGCTTCTACTGCGAGTGGCAAAACTTATGTTCCCAATGCTTCTGCTGGCAGCACTTCGTCTGACAATTCTGGTGATAAGGGCAAAAAGAAGATGTGTTGCCATTATTGTAAAGCTAATGATTGATCAATCAGTGTCCTAAGATGAACGCCAAAGAGGATAAGAAGAAAGAGGGTGGTTCCAATGCAAATGTTTGTTCCACTACAAATGCAGCCATTGTTGAGTCTTCTGTGAAAGGAGATTGTGATGCTGATGTTCATGCAGAGTGCGCTTTTAGTGCGGAGTGCACTTACAATCCTACTGTCCATGATGCATGCATGTCAGTTTGCTGTAGATTCACATGTGTGGTACTTTGATAGTGGTGCTACAAATCACATTACCTCACATCATGAATTGTTCACCTCTCTCGAGTTTGTCCCTCATGGGAATTCAGTCACTTGTGCCAACAATGCCTCTTATCCGATTCAGGGAGTTGAAAAGATTGTGCTTACCACTACAAATGGCAGCTCTTTCACACTTGTGATGCCCTTTATGTACCTGGGATCAAGAAGAATCTTTTGTTTGTATCTACACTTGCTAGACTTGGACTTGTAGTCAAATTTGTGGATGACAGATGTATAGTTCATGATCTCAATTTTGGTGATGAAATTGATGCATTTGGGCTTTTGTGTCATGAGCTATATAAGCTAACTTTGTGTCACAAGTGTGGAAAAAATTTTGCAAATGCAGTTGCAGATTCAAGGGCTATTTCAGATGCAAAACTTTGGCATACACGTTTTGGTCATCTAAATTTTGCCAATTTGTTGCGTTTGCAAAAATCTGATATGGTTGCTTCTTTGCCACCTCTTGAAGCACTTGTCAAACATACTTGTGAAGGCTATATTTTGGGTAATATGCAGCATTCGAAGTTTCCAAAGGATGGTTCAGTTAGGGCCACATGCAAGTTGCAACTTGTGCATAGTGTTGTTTGTGGGCCCATTGCAAACTATGTCCTTGGGAAATTACCTTTACTTTGTGACTTTCATTGATGAGTACTCCAATCATGCATGGGTATTTACGCTTAAAGCGAAGTCCGAAGTTTTTATGTGCTTCAAGCAATTTTTGGCTATGGCTGAAAATGTCTCGAAATGTACTATGGGCACTGTCCATTTCGATCAAGGAGGGAGTATATGTCTCATGAATTCAATGCATTTCTGGCTAGTCGTGGGATAAAACACCAATGTACAGTGCCTTATACACCTTAGCAAAATGGTGTTGATGAGAGGAAAAACATGTCACTTACGGAAATGACATGATGTATGGACAAAAGTCAAGCTTTGCCACATTCTTTTTGGCTTGAGGCCATCATGTGTGCCACTTATGTACTAAATAGGTGTCCTACAAAAGCTCTGCAATCTATTACTCCATATGAAGCATGGCATGATAAAAAGCCTTCTATTGAGCTCATGCATGTCTTTTGATGTTTGTCATATGCTTTGGTGCCACAAACACAGTGAAGAAAATTGGATGATAAGGTTGTCAAATGTATTTTTGTTGGTTATAGTGTTGAAAGCAAAGGTTACATGCTGTATCATCTACAAACAAAGTGTATTTTGGTGTTTCACGGGATGTAGTGTTTGTGGAAGATTTTGTTCAGCCCTTATTGTCATGTACTACAGACAGTAATGTAAGCTCACAGGACATTTATGACACTTTGTTGCCTCTTTTCAGTGATGGAAATACAAATAAATTCCAACAAGGCAGATGTACAACCTATGGGGTTTCTAAAAATGTTATAGATCAGCCTATTACCGATGCAGATATACATGATGTACTTGATGAGGAAAGGGCTGAATATGAGCACGCTAGAGGTATGCCAAAATGGCTGGTGCATACATTGCCTGACAGTAAATTGGATGCACCTTTGTCTAGTCGTACTCGTTCAGGCTCTTGCCATGAATCTTATGCATCAGATTGTTATGCTCTGGCTGTGTCTAGCTTACATGATGTTGAGGAACCTCTCTCTTTTGATGAAGCACAAAATTTAGAAAATTGGATGGTTGCCATGAAATCAAAATATGATGCACTTATAGAAAATGACACATGGACTTTATGTGATTTGCCTCCTGGCAAAAAGGCCATTGGTACGAAGTAGGTTTACAAGTTGAAACGCAAGTCGGATGGTGAGATTGATCGCCATAAGGATCGACTTGTTGTAGGGAGTTATGCACAGCAAAAAGACATAGATAATGAAGAGACTTTTTCTCCCACTTGTCGTATGACTAGTGTGCATTGGCAGCTCATTTTGGTTGGGATGTACATCAATCAGACATTGTTACTACTTTCTTGAATGGTGACATATTTGAGAAAGTTTATGTAACGTAGCCTCGCGGTTTGTCAAGAAAGGACAAGAAGACAAAGTGTGCAGATGTAAGAAGGCTTTGTATGGGTTGAAGCAATCTCCTTGTGCTTGGTATGAGAAAGCTGATACTCATTTGGTCAAACAAGGCTTTTGTAACAGTCCAACAGAAAGCACATTGTATGTAAAGTGTGAGGGTGATGTACTTCTCATTGTGGTTCTTTATGTAGATGATTTGTTGATCACTAGACCAAATGAGAGACATGTTGTTGAATTTAAGGCTGATTTGAATGCTAATTTCAAGATGAAAGATTTGGGGTTGTTGCATCATTACTTGGCTATACAGTTTAAGCAGTGTGATGGTGGTATTACCTTGTGTCAAAAAAGTTACAAAGAGACATTGCTATGTAAGTTTAGCCGTGAAAATTTTGGTTTCCGACGAGTGATTTTCCTTCACGCACGATGGCTTCTCCTCATAATAGGGGCCTTACAAACGTGCGCTTTTACCATAGAAAATTACAAAGGGTAAATCAGGCTCCATACTTAACAATCTCCCACTTGGAGACTGATCTCCAAACCAAATTTGTGACTGCTTTCCATTTCTTATCCTTTAATGCCGATTGAAGATGAGCAAAAGCTCAACTTCTCCTTGTTGACCACCTTTGTAAACATGTCTGCTGCAGGATTTTCACTTGTATGCACCTTTCCTAGCTTTAGCTGTCCCTCTTCCAAAAGAGTGAGTATGAAGTGATATTTCACCTCAATGTGCTTTGTCCTTGAATGAAAGGCTGAGTTCTTCGCAAGATGGATAGCGCTTCGGCTATCACTGTACAAGACACAATTGTCTTGTTTGAATCCAAGCTCTTCTAAGAATCTGTGAAGCCACATAATTTCTTTGCTTGCCTCCGTCATTGCTACATACTCTGCTTCCGTGGTAGAAAGTGAAACCACTTTCTGCAGCTTTGAAGCCCAGCTTACTGTTGTTGTGCCTCCAACCATGAACACATAGCCAGTAGTGCTCCTTCGAGTATCTTTGTCACCTGCCATATCTGCATCAGCATACCCTTCTAGAAAAATATCAGTTCCTCCAAAATACAAAACATTTGTTGTTGTCCCTTATAGATACCTAAGTATCCACTTCACAGCTTGCCAATGCTCTTTACCTGGGTTGTCCATGAACCTACTCACAACTCCCACTGCATGTGCAATGTCTGGCTTTGTCAAGACCATAGCATACATTAGAGAACCTACCGTTGCAGCATATGGAACTTTAGACATATAGGCTATCTCCTCTTGTGTCTTTGGACACATATCCTTCGTTAGTTTAAAATGACCAGCCAAAGGTGTAGAAACTGGTTTTGCATTTTGCATTGCAAACTTTTCTAGTACCTTCTTGATGTAATCTTCTTGAGATAGCTTTATTGTCTTCTTCGTCCTGTCCCTTGATATTTTCATACCAAGTATCCTCTTTGCAGCACCTAAATCTTTCATTGAAAAATATTCAGATAGATCCTCTTTTAGGTCTTTGATGTCCTTCATGTTAGCACTTGCAATCAACATGTCATCAACATACAACATTAGGATGATGAATTTCCCATCTCCCAAATTCTTCGTGTAGACGCAGTGATCCGAGTTGCATCTTGTGAATCCATGATCCAATATCCATCGATCAAATTTCAAGTACCATTGTCTTGATGCTTGCTTTAAACCATACAAGCTCTTCTTTAATCTGCAAACCATTTTCTCCTTACCTTTTACTTCATACCCCTTTGGTTGAAGCATGTAGATTTCCTCCTCTAAGTCAACATGAGGGAATGCTGTATTTACATCCATTTGCTCGAGATTTGGACCATGAGTAGCCACAAGTCTTAAGACAAGCCTAATTGAGTTCATTTTTACAATAGGAGAAAATATTTCATTGAAGTCAATACCTTTCTTTTGAGAAAACCCTTTTACCACAAGCCTAGACTTGTACCCTTTCTTCCCACCTTCTTCTTCCTTCAACTTGTACACCCATTTGTTTTGAAGTGCCCGCTTACCTTTAGGCAACTCAACCAACTCCCATGTTTGGTTGCGATGTAGTGATTCCATCTCCACTTGCATGCTCTTCGTCCATTCTTCTTTGGATTCATGTTGCATAGCTTCTTCATATGATTGTGGCTCTCCAGAATCTGAGATCAAGAGATGGTTGAAGGAAGGAACAAACCTTTCTGGAGGTCTACTTGCTCTTGTAGATCTTCAAGGAATAGGTTGAGGCTCCTCATTTGGTTGACGTTGTTGCACATTGTCACCGTTTGCAGTCCTTGAGTCTTCACCATCCTCAAGCTCCATGTACTCATCACCTGTTTCTTTTGTTTGTTTTCTTTCCAAGTAATCTTTGTACATATTTTGTTCGTTAAAAATTACATCCCTACTCCTTAAGATTTTACCATCTTCAGGATTCCATAGGCGATACCCAAAGTCACCTTCTCCATAGCCAATGCAGAAACACTTTTTGGACTTTGCATCTAGCTTTGATCTTAGGCTTCTATCTATGTGCATGAAAGCCTCACACCCAAACACTGTGAGAAATGCATAATTCACCGGTTTACCTGTCCATGCCTCTTCTGGAACTCCCCCATCCAATGCCGTTGAGGGTGACCGATTGATTCAGTACACAGACGTACTTACAGCTACTCAAGCGGTAGGCTTGCATGTAGCCGCATGCTTCATGCTTGCTCCATGATTGTCCTGTTCATCCTTTCCAAAATCCCATTTTATTGAGGTGTCCTTGGGGTTGTCCTTTGCCTCCGAATGCCATTGCTAGCACAAAATCTTTCAAAAGCTTGGCTGCAATATTCGTCTCCATTGTCGGATCTAAGGCATTTCACCTTGGTACCTGTTTCATTCTCCACAAAGGCTTTCCACCTTTGAAATATGGAAAATACATCGGATTTATTCTTCATGACATAAACCCATGTTTTTCTAGTCGCATCGTCTATGAATGTTACATAGTACAATGAGCCATCAAGTGATGGTGTACTTGCAGGACCCCAAACATCAGAATGAACCAACTCAAGTTTTTTATTTTTTCTTTCATTTTCTGATTTTTGAAATTTTACCCTCTTTTATTTACCATAAACACAATCTTCACAGAACTCTAAGTCCACTTCTTTCAAACCTGGTAGAATCTTCTTTGTTTGAAGGATTTGCATTCCTTTGGCACTCATATGCCCAAGTCGGTAGTGCCACACCACACTGTCAACTTCTGTAGTTGCTGCACAAGCTGAAGGTTGCGTGCTAACAGTACACAAGTAAAGTGTACCGACTTTTTCTCCCTTGGAAACCACCAAAGATCCCTTTGAGATCTTCCACCGTTTGTTTCCGAATGCAATGTTGTGACCTTCATCGTCCAATTGTCCTGTAGAGATCAAATTTTTGCGAAGAGAAGGAACATGCCTAACATCTTTAAGCTTCCATTCATTTCCGTTAGCAGTTTTGACAGAAAGTGCACCAGTGCCGACAATCTCACAAGCTTCATCATCTCCCAAGTATACATACCCAAAATTACCTTTGGTGTAGTCTTGGAAATGTTGCTTGTGTGGTGTCGCATGGAATGAAGCCCCGGAATCTACTATCCAAGAATTAGACACATTTTCTAATGAGAGAATTAGAGCATCTTGATCTACTTTACCTTCCGGATTGGCCTCCGATGTTGGCTTGTTGTCTTGAGACTCATTCTCCTTTTCTTCTTGGACCAGCAATCCTTCTTGACGTGGCCCTTCTTACCACAGTTCCAACATTCAAGAACAGAATTTGTGCGTGACTTGCTCCGTCTTGAGCGATCATGACCCTGTTGGCTTTTGAACCTCTCCTTATACCTTCCTCTTGTTTCCACTGACAATGCAGCACTTGATGATTCTCCTGTGCTTCTCCTTCGAATTTCCTCGCTTAGGATAACACCCACAACATCATCAAACTTAAGAGTATTTGTACCAGAGATAGAATTACTTACAGCCATCACAAGGCTATCCCAACTATTTGGTAGAGATGATAGTATAAGGAGAGCTCGCACTTCATCATCGAAATTGATTTTCACCGATCGAAGTTGACTTATGTTTGTGTTAAAGTGATTTAGGTGTTCTGCAACTGAACCATTCTCTGCCATCTTTAGATTGAACAAGCGCTTCATAAGAAATACCTTATTGGATGCCGATGGTTTCTCGTAGAAGTCGTCAAGTAACTTCATCAAGTCCTCCGTGGTCTTCATCTCCAAAACATTGAAGGCCACCGTTGACGCCAAGCTTAACCGGATTGTTCCCAGTTCCTTTCGATCAAGGACAATCCATGCTTCATCCGCCATTGTTGCGGGCTTCTTCGCAAGACCGCCTAGTGGCAAATAGAGGTCCTTCTGGTAGAGATAGTCTTCAATCTGCATCTTCCAATGTTGGTAGTTTTTGCCGTTGAACTTCTCAATCTTGAGCTTCCCTTCCTCCGCCATAACTCCCACTCAATTCAAGGAATCCTTTCCTTGAGATAATTTAGCTACGAGCAAACCTTGCTCTGATACCAGTTGTTAGGAAATAAGACGTAGCTAAATAGATAATTGAGTAGATTACTTAATGGAGAGAGACAGATTTACATACACGAGATTATAGAGTAGAGAGAGAGAGAGAGAGTACACACGATACACGTGGTTCACCCAATGTGGGCTACGTCCACGGGAAAGCAGCCACTCAATGGCTTTAGTACTTCAAAACAAGAAGTAGTTTACAAAGGGATTATACCCTTAATGGAGCTCCCGCCTTGCTTCACTCTCACCACCACACACTCACCTTGTTGCATCAACTTCACACTATAAAATGTGTGTAGAAATGGCCTCCTTTTATAGGCCAAAAGGACTGCCCTCTCTCATGAGAGGCAGCCATGTGTAGCCGCCCTTGTGTAGATAAGTCCAAATCGGACCCTCCAATCCGCCCATGTGTGGCCGCCCTTGAAAAGAGAAGTCCGCTTTTGAATTCGGCCACCGGCCATTGACTACCGGCCAACCGACGGTTGTTTTCCGACCACTTTCCGGCCCCCTCCGTTCGGCCATAATATTCCGGTGAAAAGGAATATTCCGACGCGGAAAAAAAAAAGTCTCGGGGGCTTCCGCCCTCGAGGCCCCTAAAGTTGCCCTTGATTTTTGGCCGTGAAAATTTTGGTTTCCGGCGAGTGATTTTCCTTCACGCACGATGGTTTCTCCTCATAATGGGGGCCTTACAAATGTGCACTTTTACCACAGAAAATTACAAAGGATAAATCAGGCTCCATATTTAACAGATAGGACAGTGCCAACACTATCTACACTAGCACTCAGAGCGCATTGGCAGTTGCAAGGAACCCAATTTTTCATGCTTGCACAAAGCACATTGAGGTGCATTACCACTATGTCAGGGAGAGGCTCTCAGCAAGAGAGATCAGCTTGGTTTATGTTCCAACACAGGACAACTTTGCAGATCTTTTCACAAAGGCATTATTTCATGAGAAGCGTGAAGCTTTCCGCAAAGCTTTGGGCTTAGTCCCCTTTGTGGACTGATCATGTCCTCAGGGCATGGCACTTCCCTTTACTCATGTGCCATCTCTCATTCACCGGATTACTCCAAGGGGATTTGTTACCATACACATGTGGTAGTGATATGTGTGAACACACTAGGACCGCTGGGGAATTTTTTCCCTCTTTAGGAGGTTTTTTCCCCCGTGCATTGTATATACGCCCATCACTCTAGGGCTATCTATCTTTCCATTGTGCACAGTAAGTAACACACTCTCTATTGTGTGCCTTGAGCTTTCTTTGTCTTCTCCCAGATGTGTGTGTTTCTCTGCAACCCTAATTCCAACAGAAGTATGGGATGGGAGCATCTCAAATTCTCCTTGGAAAGAATTTGAGAATGTCCAAAAGAGTTTTCTTACAAGCCCTTTCCAAGTTAAGATCAAACACCATGTATGCTCCTACTTCTTGAGTCAGAACCCCTTCCAATTTAGGTTATGGGCATGGAAAGGGTTGTGGAGTACATGATAAATATGTGTCAAAACCCCTCACATCGATTTCCTACAATTGCATGGGAAGCAAGAAAAAAATTTCAAAAGACGCATAAAAGCAAGATCTTGAGCACGGGATGGATGCAAGACATAAAGAAGTGGTTTGGGAGATGGGATACATTACACTTGCTACATGATGTCTCAATTGACTCGCAAGTGAATGAAGCTTTTCTACAATGCCAATGTATTACGGCTTCGAAGGATTTCGGTGGGTCACGCTTCATACATTACACTACCCATATTGCTCCAAACTACAAAACCATGTTCTTCGTTGAAAGGGAGAACCGTACTCATACTTATATGCTTGAGCATATCCCCATGTTAGTGATACACACTATCATAGCCATTCAGCTTAGCTCCCCCTCCCTTCGATGTGAGATAGGGCATTGGGGCAATGCAGAAGAGTCAAATTGACTGTGCACATTATTCTCACTACAAGTGCGAGAGTCTAAGTACCACACACTACTAGAGTGCTCAGCTTTTGGTCACATCCGAACTTGCTTCCCTCACATTTTTAGCCATGACTTAGACCATTAGGGAAAATTTGGACTCTCAAAGGGGCCCTATAAGGAGATTTGATTGTGCCTCTCTTGTCCAAAGTGGGCAACTCGGTGAAATACATAAACGCTTTGACAAACCCTTATCAATCAACATATCATTGGAAAGATCTTAGAAAGTAGGTTCTAAATCCCCAAACTTCAACAAATTTGGAGTTGATTTGTAGGAGTTATGGTCTCTCCACTAAAGCTGAAATGTAGGGAGAGATTCCATTTATAAGACGGAGTTGTGACATCAAAAAATAAAATCTTCTAGAATATAAGGAATCTAATGGCATGCTATATATCAATGGATATATCTGGATGAGTACATTCTAAATCCAAAAGTTCCAATAAATTTTTATTTCATTTGTAAAAAATTTACCTGTGCCCATTTTGAACAAGAGGGAGAACTTCAAGGTTCTTATAGGCCCATTTGAAAGTCCAAAATTTTCCTAATGCCTACACACTTTCCTCTCCCAACCACAATGTGGGCTTTCCATAGCGACTTTCATCACCACAATTTTGGACCATTGAGAGTCACGCATCACTCACACACATACTATATCACATGTAACTTTGGTCCCATAGGTCATATTTGACCTCCAAGGACGATAATAAAATCTCTCTCTCTCTCTCTTATTTTTTTAACTTATCAAGCTCTAACGCTCTCCATGGATCCGAATGTGTGTGTGTGACAGAGAGATAGAGAGAGAAAGACTCGCCTTTCAAAAACCATTTCACTCAAACCGAGAACGCTAAATTGAGCTTATCCCCTTGAGTCTATCCCCTTGTTGCTGATACGCACATCACATCCATTTAACTTAGTTCCCACTCCCTTCAATGTGAGATGGGGCATTGGGGCAATGGAGAAGAGACAAATTTGATTGTGCACATTATGCTCATTGCAAGTTAGAGAGTCTAAGTACCACACACTACTAGAGTGCTCAGCTTTTGGTTGCATTTGAACTTGCTTCCCCCACATTTTTAGCCATGACTTAGACATACACACTTTCCTCTCTCAACCACAATGTGGGCTCTCCATTGCGACTTTCATCACCACAATTTTGAAGCATCGAGAGTCACTCATCAGTCACATACATAGTACATCACATGTAACTTTGGTCCCATAGGTCATATTTGACCTCCAAGGATGATAACAAAATAACTCTCTCTCTCTCTCTCTCTCTCTCTCTCTCTCTCTCTCTCTCTCTCTCTCTCTCTCTCTCTCTCTCTCTCTCTCTCTCTCTCTCTCTCGTGCAGCCGTTTTTTGACCTAGTATACAGCAGTTTACTCTTTTGATCATAATTTCTTCATCCGAACTCTGGTTTGGATGATCTATAGCCTCAATCAAAGAGCACCACCCCCTCTACGCATTGATGTAAAGACAGTAATTTTCAGAGTTATGGAAGGCATTTTTGTAGTAGCATTTCTGAGGTGAACAGGTTTAGGAAAGCTGACTCT